>NC_054601.1:17659080-17959080 GCF_004785595.1 Juglans microcarpa x Juglans regia | reverse complement strand
CAAATTTCACATATTATCTTATTTGTGTAAGCTAAGAATATATCAGATAATCTGTAAATTATAGTAAAATAATTTATAAATAATAATTAAATAGGCTGATAATATTTGAAAATAATTGATTCTCAAATATGCCCTTCAAATTTTTCTTGACCAAACCAACCAGAATCAAAATATCATTTTTCTAACTTCTGCGTATTTTTCGCTTCAAAAGAAGAACAAAAAGAAGAACAAAAAGAAAAGAAGAAAAAAAAAAAAAAAAAAAAAAGGAAAGAAGGGGAAGAAAAGAAAAAGAATAATCCAAAACCAAAATCTCTTATCATTTCAATAGGATCAGTAACCGAAGCGGAAGTACAAAACATAGCAACAGCGAGAGAACGAAAGAGGGAGAGAGAGGGAGGATGTTGTTTCAGGTAGGAGGACAAGGGACTCGGCCCACTTTCTTTGAGATGGCAGCGGCTCAGCAGCTCCCCGCCAGCCTGCGCGCCGCTCTTACCTATTCTTTCGGCGTAAGTTGTATTACTTCCGTTCCTTTTGAGCATCTATACAGCCACGGGCGGTGTTTTACGCGATTCATATGAAGCAGCTAACTTTTTACTGTTCACCCCGCTGTTCGTGTTTTGTCATTTGTGTTCCACATATGGGTATGAATTTCAACTTCTTGTTTTAGGCCATGTGGCCTTTGGGACTAGAATGTGTTGCTGAGAAATGGGTAAAACGTAAACACCCTCAAAATTTAACTGTTTTCTTTTTCTTTCTGGGCCAATTCAAGGCATGTTTTGCTTTCAGAAGGCTGCTAATCTCATTTCATAGCGTGCTTGTTGGATAACTTTAAGGTGGTTTACATTTCTTGTTGCGCAATATTGCCTTTTAGTTTATACTTCTTTAGCTCTCACTAGACAATAAAACAATACTCGATTTGGTTTCTTGACGACGTAGAGAGTAGTTAGTTAGGGAAAGGAATTCCTTTTCTTCATGCCTGTGCCGGTCCTCTTGTTGAAATAAAAATGGTAATGTCTTTGAGGGAATCCTTTTAGGTTATATCTTTTTTATAAGTAAAAGATTTTATTCATAATGGAAAAGTAGGCATTGCCGACATGAAGTATGCAAGAGGCAATTTAATTATATAAAACCATTAAAATCTTGATGCTGCTCGGGGAAAATTTTAAACTGTGTAGAATCTGTGTAAAGAAATTAAATATGTATGCTATGCTTTTTTGTTTTCTCTGGGTTGTCTTCTGTCTTTGTTGTAAGCTTTTCTTCCTAATAATGTGAAAAATATGCTATTAGACCTTGCGTGCGTCTGCACTTGGTTGTTGCCAATTAGCATGTTTACTTCTCAACTTATCAGCTGTTATAGAGCAAGTACAAGACCGCGGTAACCATAATGGTTTTTTCAGCAGCTCTTAAGCCTTTCAAATGCCCAACTCAATGTTAATTGGTTATTTTTTTACTTTACAGACTGAATGGCTTATTCATGATTCTACAGGTATTGGCCTTAAGAAGACCCTTTCTCCACAGGGTGTTAGACTATGAAGATGAATTTTATGCTTTGCTGATGCTGGTTCTTGAAACTCATAGTTTACGAACAACAGGTTTCTTTCTTTGTGTTCCTCCACTCACCCCTCCCCTCCTTTTGTGCTTAAACCTTCCCTATTATTGCTTTTTGTTGATAAATGTTGTCAGAGGCGAGTCATGCTAGCATAGGTGCTTGGGCAAGGCAAGGTAGAAACAAGGCACCATTGAAGCCTCAAGGAGAGGTTTTTATTGAGGTGCTCACCTTGAGAGTGTAGGCAACTGCCTTGCATAAAATCTTAGGCTCTTGACATAAAATCTCCCACCCTTGTACTCAATTTCTCATTCAACTCTCTCCCTCTGTCTTTGTTTGTCTATCTCCGCCAGAACCAAAATGGTCTTGCTTCCCCCTTCCTTTTTTCTTGTTGACATGCATCTCTCTATGAATTATTCCTTCTTGCTTCAAGATTGGAGTAGAAGCTATGTTCATCACGAGGTGCTTGTGAACCTGGAAATAAAAAATAAAGAAATGATCACTCTTTTTGAGATCGAGGACTGATAGATAGAGGAGAGCAAGATATCCACTAGGGTTGAGGAGTTTATGAAGTTTGTAATACCATTGGAGGTTAGATGGGGGTGAAAGCAACATCTGGAACTATTTTAGGCCTCGGTTGTTTTCGCAGATGAAATGAGATAATAGTTGAAAGTTGAATAAAATATTGTTAGAATATATTTTTTTAATATTATTTTTGTTTTGAGATTTGAAAAAGTTGAATTGTTTATTTTATTTTGTGTCAGAATTTGGGAAAGTTGTAATGGTTAGATGAGATGAGATGAGATGAAAAGTTTTGTGAAAGTGAACGAGGCCTTAATCGATCTCCTAGCTTCTTGACGAGGCATCTGGGGCAACTCTCAGATTGCAACAGTGTGGAAGATGGTCCCAATATGTCTATAGTGGTGTATTTGGAGGGAGAGGAATGCAAGAAGCTTTGAAAATCAAGAACAGTTAATGGATGAGCTTAGAAGCTTATTTTTCACTATGTTACTTCATTGGTCGAATGTAATTGATTTACGGCATGTCTTTTCATGACTTTCTTGTATCGCTAAACTAGTACGCATAGGCGACACTCTTGTATTTGTCCCATATACTCGGGCTCTTGTCTATTTCATGATCAATAAAATTTTTGTTTATCGATAAAAAAAATCAGGAACTATTTGAAACTTTTTGTCGATATTTTACTTGCAAATTGTCTAATATATGTTGAATTATATCTGGCTAAGTTGGTATGTCTTTGAGATGTTGTATAAAAGCCTTATATTACAGCCCACCTGAAGTTACAATTTGAGGGCTTGAGGGATATGAGGGACCTACTACTTCTTTTCTAACATATTATCGCCATTTAACCATAAAAAAATAGAATGTTGTTATGGCAGTTTGTTTGGTTTCCTTCATTTGTTGTGGTATTATGTAAGCAACTATCACCTATGTAAATTTTCTTCAGTGCTTAATGGACATAATGGTGGCTGTACATATTGTAAGAATGCACTATGAGCCTACTAAAAGAAGGTGAAGTTTGAGTTGATGGTTCTGCATGTTTGGAGTTTGGATGAGCGTTGATGGTACTATGTATTCAGCATTAGCATTAAAATATAGTGTAGTAAGATGGAGCAAGAGGTGTTTCTGTGAAAATGAGGGCATATTAAAGCTCAATTTAGTTTCATAAGCTGCCCTTCTTACCAAAAGGGCCAAATAATAAGAAATAGAGAAAGAACTACTACTGATGGCAATTCCATGTAATGCAAGATTCTTAGTGTAATGAAGTCAAGTTATGCAAGACTTCAAGTTTTGGTCCTAAGATCCATATTATAGTAATTGGTAACCATTTTCTCATTTTCCATCTCAAGTACTCATACTGATGTGGCATACTTCTTAATCTGTTATAAAGTGGCCGAAAATCGTTACTTGAGACTCATTGCATTTTTTCACTAATCATCTTCAGATGCGTCCTTCTCTGAATCTCTATATGGCTTACGAAGGAGAGCTGTGAAGATACAAGCCAAGAAAGATGATGCTCAATCGAGCTCAGGTGACGGGATTCATCACTCTGGGTTAGAAAAGCGTCAAAAGGTCCTTTCAGTTGTGTTTCTGGTACAATCATCTGCCTTCTTTATCTATCTGCTTCCTTTCATTAGTTTTCGACTCTAGTAAACATTTATATTCATACCGCAGCCATTAGTGACTGAAGTTGTGGTGTGACTAGTTAAGTACTTGTGGTTTTGTTGTCTCTGTTTTCTATTGTCTGTCTGAGTTAGTCGTTAATAAACTGCTAACTAGAGGAGAATAGTGGTGAAACTCATCAGCTTAAGCTCAAAGCTCACACCGATGATGAGCTTCCTCCTCTCCTCTCCTTCTCTAATTAATCACCCTATTCTTATGATCATAAAATTTTGTTTACCGATAAAAAGAAAAATCCTTTTAACTCCAGTCCTTGGTGCACACCTCATTCGACAATCAACTACATGCATCTCTTAGGCTTTTGTAAAGCTGAACCCCCCCCCCCCCCAAAAAAAAAAAAAGTGTTGTTGAGATAAACTGTTATGCAGAGACTTTACTCCAGCTTCTCTTCAACAAACTTGGGCGCTTTTGCATGAACATCATAGACCCATAGATAGGTTTGGTTATGTATGTTATAATGTCTGTATAGCTATCCATGTATTTGTTCTGGGCTTGGCTCCATAAATGCTTATTCGTGTATATGCACATCTTTGGTAGCATGCCAAAGTTTCTATTAGGTATTTCTATTTTGAATTCGTAATAAGGTTGTCATTTCCTACAATCTTCTCGTATAACAAGGGAGCCCGGAGACTATGGTTGATAATTCAACTCTTCCATGAATTATGTGTGTTAGCTTAGAAGGTCCTACAAAATATCAAACATCCCCTTTCTCTAGCCCTTATCCATCCAAATTATCATCTTTTTATTTTTTGTTTTATTTTTCTCTAGGAATTCAATTCTCTATCATGAAATCATGTTTGCTATTTATTTTTCCAAATTATTTTTCGTATTTGACTTCGCGCTTGCAGAAGATATCATCAATCATTTTATTTCTTGATTTCCATGAAAGAAAAATATCTAGGCAAACGATATTGGTGAACTACTAAAAACAGTATCTCAATCACTGTTTCTTATGGTTTATCAATTTCTTGTCACTCAGAGCTCTAGCAAGATGAAGGGTAGTGATTTATGATGTGAATATGTATATGTGCAGGCTGTATTTCCTTATTTGAAGTCAAAGTTATATTCAATATATAATAAAGAAAGGGAAGCCAGGCTTCAAGCTAGTTTATGGGGTCATGGTGATGAAAGATTTGATGGTACTGACTATATTGATGGAGGGGAAGTTTCTCCTGTTTCAAGAGGAAATTTGGATAGAGATGTGTCGATTAGAACACGTATGATGACAAGAATTCACAAAATTATAGGCGCATGCTATCCGTGGTTACATGCTAGTAGTGAAGGTATGCATTTGTTTCAATTAGTTCTGATTCTTTATTTGCAACCCAATGCTGCTTGTTCATTCTTTTTTCTTTTGGATTATACGATCCCATTTTTTTAGCTCTCTTTCGTTGCTTGTGGATTTCTAGCAAACGGTAGCTCCTTTATGATGTTTGATTAATTTATTCTGCGCTTCATCAAACATAGGTGATGCTCTTGTATATGTTCTGTGTACTTGGGCTATTGCCTATCCCTATTATCAATAAAATTTTGTTTAACAATAAAAAAATTATTTTCTGTGCTGCTGATTGCTCCCTGAGGCCAAGGATAGGAGTGAATCACATAGTTCTTTCATAGAAGCACAAAGAGCATTGGTTGGATTTTTAATTGCAGCCTCCTACTTCATTCCGTTATCCATCTGGGTGCCTCCCATCTACTTCCGTTTTTTATGTCTGTGCATAGAAGTATAACTTTTGTGTGTTATATGGGGAAATATATTGTTACTTTGACTATATTGTTTTCTAAATCTTTGATTTGTAACATTCCCCAGTGTGACGACTTGGTGGTGTTAGATGAGGGAACTGAAGTTTGTGCTCATGGCTTAGTTATGCATCTTTTAGTATTTTATTCTCGTTTTTGCCTGTTGTTTTCTAAAATTATCTTTCAGGTGTCACTTTTAGCATTTAATCATTTTGAAAAATTCTCCATGAAAGCTGACAAGTTTGCATTCTGATTCTTTAATGAATAGACTCAGTCTCCCACTCAAAAGCAAGCTAATTGGGTCATGTTGCATGCAAAAAACCAGTATTTGATGAAGTAGATGTATATGCACGAAATTATTATTATTATTTAATTTTTTTTTATATGCAGGAAATTATTTGTTTGATGCATTGTGTGTGTATAGTTAGGCAATATTTTCCCTTAAGCTACTGGATAAACTCTCATGTCCAAAGGAATAGTGCTGTAGCATATTCAATAGGTGAGGCTATATGCAGATGTGCTTTAAGTGATCCAGTTCCATTAGTTGTATCTAACAATTCCTCTGGGAATGGGTGGTATATGGATCCATCTAAGATTTATTTTGTTTGTTACAATGTAGGAGCATCATTTGCTTATCAGCTGTTATATTTGTTGGATGCTACTGGATTCTATTCCGTTGGACTGCATGCACTGGGGATTCATGTTTGTCGAGCTACAGGACAAGAGCTGGTATAATTTAGCAAGAGTTTCTTTTGGAATATTTAGTGGCTGGTAGAGTCAGTTTATATTAGCAGTCGATTTTCTGACAAGTTGATCATGCATATTGCTATTGGCTATATATAGGTGACAAGTCTATGCTTGTTTCACTCTTTCTATGCTTATATAGATTGTCTTTACGTTTCTTAGAAATTCAGTCGCTTAACCATCTGATCATTAGTCCTCTTCCACCTTATCAAGCATGCCAAACTATTAGTCTTTTTGAACATTGTATAATAATAATAAACTATTAAATCTTGTTGAGTAAGTCATGTTGAAGAATTATTTAATGACAAGGCCTGGGGGCAGATATGTTTATTTACTGACAAGGTCAAGGGCCAGATATGTGTGGAGAATCTTTTTCTATCGGGGAACCACTCTATACTAGCCTGTCATTTGGATTGAGTTTGAATTGCCAACCCGTGTTTTAAGAAGTTGCACTTTACTTACCTAAGGTCCAAATACACATGTTTTTTGTTTTTGAACTTCTGTATTCAAGTAATGAAGTTGCACTTCAGTGTTTTTGGTTTCTCAATGCTCATGAGTTGGCTTTCTTGATGTCAAGGTAGATGGATACTAATTCCAGAATTTCAAAGATAAGAAGCCATGAACGTGAAAGACTTCGTGGCCCACCATGGCTGAAGGTATAATCTAATTTTATTAGTTTGTTGGATATTCTATTTATTTTGATTATATATTTGCAGAAGATAGAAATACTAATTATTTAGTGCAATGTAAAATTTGAATTGTGGCTTATTAATTTGTCATTTTACATATATACAAGTAATGACCACCTAATCATTTCCACATGAAAGATTATGGCATTTTAAAGGATCATGTGCATGCTTTGCAATGGCTATGAACAGTTGAATGTGCCTTCTGTTCTGACGTGTCAGTATGTAAATGATTAGTTGTGCTGATCTGTCAGTCAGGGCGATAATTATGTGAAAAGCTTTTTATCATTTTCTATCATGTGTGAATGAATTTGGATGTGGAGATTCTATGCAAAAGAATCAATTATACATGCATTTTTATTTTTCAAAATTTTTCTTAGCATGCTTTATTACTGCCCAGTACAAGGCAAGTTACCCGTAAAACATAAATATATAGTTGCACTCGTGCTTGACTTCTAGGTTGTATGAAGTAAACATTGAAATTTTGAGCATATATATGTAAAGATACTAGTTTTTTTTTTTAATCTAATTTATTTTTTTGTGATATGTAAATGTCAATTTTATTAATAATAAAAATATGCATAGCCCAAGTCCAACCCTCTCTTTGATTCCTGTCCGGGATTGTGCACTTTCATAAGAGCCATAAGAACTTTTCAAAATATGTGGTTGAAGTCAGAAGGTTTTGTGGAGAGGGTGAAAGCATGATGGATTTCACACTGTTTTCAAGGATCCCCCAAGTTAGGTTCTGGACTGTAAACTGAAATCTCTGAAAGCCGACTTGAAAGTTTGGAATGAGCAAGTGTTTCACAACATGGTGAGAAAAAGCCGCCCTTATACATAAACTAATTACTTAGGAGCTATTGAAGCGAACAGGTGTTAGATGCTGAAGAAAAAGGGAGGAATGACTTCATTAGGTGAGTTGGAGTACTTACTTTTATAGAGGATATTTGTTGGAAACTGAATTCAAGTACATTATGATTGCAAGAGGGTGACGCGTGTGCAAACTTTTCCACTAGATGCCAATTAACACCCGCAAAGCAATGCTATAGAGTCCTTGAATGTTAATGACATAGAAAGTTCCAACCATCAAGAGATTAATGATCACATAATACAGTTTTACAAGAAATTGTACATTGAACAATTCAGCTGGAGACCAAAGTTCGCTGGCTTGCCTTTGTTGGGAGCAAACGACGCAAGTTGGTTGGAAGGGCCATTGGAGAAAAATTGAAGTCCAAGCAGTATTAGAAGAAATAAAGGTGATAAAGCCCTAGGATCCAAGGGATAATACATGGCTTTTTTCCAAGCATGTCGGAAGGTGGTAAAAGACAGCTCATGAGAATGTTCATGACTTCGATAAGAAGGGAAGATTTTTTAAAGAGAAATGATTTGTACAAGCCCCAAATAGACAATCCTCATACAAGCCCTTGTAAAAAAGTGGACCCTACGTAAAAAAGTGTAAATATTCTTTATTAGTGGAACCCACTTTTTTACAAAGGGCTTGTATAGGACTTGTCTATTTAAGGCTTGTACCTAGCATTACTCTTTTTTAAAAGCCTTAATGCAACATTGATTGCCCTTTTTTTAAAAAAGGTAGGATTGCGGACATCAAATATTCTAGACCTATGAAGTCTTGTGACTGGTGTTTACTCCCTCTCATCATTTTTTTCCTAAGCAAGCAACTAACATCATTAAACATTCAAAACGGTAGATAGAGGGTGGGGATCCCCAACTACTACCCCAAATTAAGTTCCACCAAACTTTGTTTTGCTAGGTAATCAAGAAATTTTATTCATAGGAAAAGGAGGCATAGCCCAACTACACAAGATGAATACATGAGAAGTACCTAACTAGGGTTTACAAACTAAAGTAGAAAATTATGGACATTAAGTCCATTAAAATCAATGACCCACCCATACGAGCAAGGTTTTAAAGGAGAAAACTTTAAGCTCTTCTAGTGTCCTCTTGCAATCCTCGAAGCTCCTATCATCTCTCCCGTCAAATGCACCAACACATACATAGAGCCTAGAGGGGCCTAGAGGGGCCATCTTCCATATTGTTGCCACTTGTGGATTGCCTTGGAGTCCTCTCCAGTTTGTTAGAAAATCCACTAGACTACGAGGCATGACCCATGATAGTCCTATTCCTGGAAAACAACCATCCCACAAGGTCCTGACCAGCTCACAATTAGGGCTGAGCACCGACCAAGTTGGAGTCGGAATTCCCTAGCTTCGACTCCGACATGTGTATCCTCCGATCCAACTTGTCAGAGAGGAGTTAGAGCTTTTTTTGTGTATTTTTTTTAGCTTCATATTTAGCCCATTTTTTAAAAAAGAATTTTTTGTGGGCTTTCAAATCTCTATTTTTTCAAAAATTTAAAACTAAAACTAAATCATTCACTGCAAGTAAATCATTCACTGACTTCAGTTTTACTGAAAACATATCCAAAACACAAAACTATATCATTGACTACAAGTTTAAAAAAAACATTACCAAAATCAATACTGATTTACTACAACTTACAAGCCAAAACTAAAACATAAAAAAAAAATTCACTGCTGATTTAATAGAAGCCAAAACTAAAACATAAGTTGCATAACCAAAGGTCCAAAACTGCTGAAACACAGCCTGTCACCAAAAATTGTTACCTGTTCCCAACTACTACAACAACCCACAACACAAATTAAAATCAATTACATGTTCTCATTCCAACAACAAACAATACAAAATATTGGGGGCTTCTTCCCATTCAAAGTTGTGCCAAAACACAACCAGCCCTACAAATTATCCAACCTACCCATCATCCATCATCCATCATCCAATTACCAACCCAACAACACACTGCTGAACACAACCAGCAGCAATAATTCGGTTTTTTCTTCCCAACTACTACAACAGCAAACCAACATTTTCTAAGATCAACCAATTACCAACCCTACAACACACTGCCGAAACACAACCAGCAGCAATAATTCAGTTTTCTCTTCCCAACTACAACAACAAACCAACATTTTCTAAGATCAACCAATTACCAACCCAACAACACACTGCTGAAACACAACCAGCAGCAATAATTCAGTTTTCTCTTCCCAACTACAACAACAAACCAACATTTTCTAAGATCAACCAATTACCAACCCAACAACACACTGCTGTAACACAACCTAGTTCGCATTGGGTCATTCCAACAACAAAAGAAAACCAAAAACAAAAGAAATAAGTTCCCATTCCAAATTTCCAACAAAAGAAAACCAAATTAAATGTTCCCATTCAAAATTTCCAACAAAAGAAAACCAAACTTCGTGTGCTATTTTGCTTTAGTTTGTATTTAGGTGTATTATCTTGTATACTTTTTGTGTACTTGGGCTATGCCTATTTACTTGGAATAAAATATTGTATTACCTATATAAAAAAAAAAACTTTGAGTGCCATTTCAAGTTGTGCTTGAAGAAAAGAGCACAATATTAGTAAGGAAATAAGATAGGTCCACATAAATTTATAAAAATAATGAAACAAAATTGAACAAACAACAGTTACAAAATTTCACAAATCCTCAATCATCTTCATGTAGTATACTCGCCATATAGGTGGTTAATTCTACATTAAGATGTTAAAATATAAGAAATTAGTATCACAAAATGAAAAAATCAAGATATATAGAAACTAAAAAAAATCTCTAAATATATTACCTTAGTCTAACTTATAGTTGTCTGCATCATCAATTGTATCCGAATAATTTTGACTCAAGCATATATGAGTGGACTTCAACCATTTTTACACATGCACAAGAGCCTCTACAGTTCTAGGAGCCAAAGAACAATGAAGCAGATCCAGGACATGGCCTCATGTGCTAAATGCTGATTCAGATGTGCTACAGTGGTGATTGGAATGGCCAAGATATTTCTTGTCATTAGAGCAAGAACCAAATATTTGGTGGAGTTGACCCTCCACCAAATTAAAATGTTAGAACTCTCCGTCGGAACCTCAACATTGTCCAACAAATACCGTTCTAGACTTACAGTCTATTAAGGTTGCTGATTTTCGCTCTATGGAAGTTTCTCAAAAAAGCAAAGGGATCAATTGTACAGCTACTCCCCATTGATGTACTACCCTCATTACGAGGGTGAGACATAGTTGACTTAGACCCACCACCAAACGTACCATACTGTTCATAAAAGATCTCCATATCCCTCTTCAGGAGTTCAACAAATTCCTCACCCCCCTCATGGCCCAACGTTTGATTGAATCAATATGCTTAAGTAACCAATTTGTATTGTGGATTAAGAATGGCAGCAATAAACAACAATCTGTTTATCTTTTGAAGATCCCCCCCCCCCCCTCTCCCAAATATTTATCATACTTTGTTTTCATTCTAAAAGCCATTGAACTGAAGCGTCGATTACTATTGTCACAAAAACAATTCAAGTTTGCATGAAAATTAATAAGCTCTTGAAAATGCAGATTCAAGGTGACATAATGTACCAGAAATACGCAATGTGACACTGTAAAATACATGAAGAAACTTCGTAAAGTTTATGATGGTCTCCCAACCATCAAACCCAAGAGCTCCTAAACCCTTTTTTGTAGGCCCATCCTCAGACAAATAAACACATAAGTAGGGATCCTCATCAAGCAGAAGTTGGAAGGCTTTTTGATACTTCTCAGCCACGTCCAACATAAGATAAGTCGTGTTCCATCTAGTAGGCACGTCAAGACAAAAGAAACTAGAATATGAAACTTTTGACCTATCAATACAAGACTTGAAAGTGGCAAGTCTTTGGGGAGAAGACTTCACATATTTAGGAGTGGTTTGGATTCAGAGATGAGTTGAGATGACTTGTGAATTGTAGAATAAAAGTTTAATTGTTTATTATATTTTGTATAGAAATTTGATAAAGTTGTTTTGGGATTTGAAAAAGTTGAAATGTTTATTATATTGTGTGTGAGAATTTGAGAAAGTTGTAATGATGAGATGAGATAAGTTGAGATGAGTTTTGAATTCAAACGAGGCCTTAATCAAATTGTGGACCCTTATGATTGAGTCATCAACATGTTTTAAACCTTCACTCACAAGAAGGTTTAAAATGTGTGCAGTACACCTCATGTGAATAAACTCGTGATTTGCAACACACTCCTTACTTCCTATTTCCCTTGTTCTCAACCAATCTATAGCGGAGTCGCTAGAGGTAGCATTGTCCACCGTAATTGTAAGAATTTTGCCAATGCTTCAGTCAAGCATACACCCCTCCAACTCCTTCCCAATTGTTTCCCCCTTCTGATCGTTAACCTGTGTAAATGAAATGATTTGTTTATGTAACTTCCAACTACTATCAATAAAATGAACCGTGACACACATGTAATTAATGGTTTGGATAGAACTCTTAGGGTCAATGGTCAAACAAACTCTTTATTTGGTTGTAAAAAACATTTTCAAGCTATCATTTTCTTTCAAGAATAGCTTCATACAATCCCTCATTATTGTAAAACGAATCGGAATAGGAAACCTAGTATCAAGGGATTTAGTGTAGTCTCGAAACCCTTGGCCTCAACAACCCTAAAAGGTAACTCATCCACTATCACCATCCTAGGGCAGCCCTAATATTTTTTTTATTATACTTGGTCATCCCTAGATTCTTCTCCCCTTGCCCTCTTTCAACTTTTGCCTCCGGGACCAAGAATTATTGACCCTTGTCCAAATTACTCTTGCGGTTTTTAGGGCAAATGTGGATGTGTTCTCTCATGGTTGAAGTGCCTTGCCTTTTGGGATGACATTTCCACAACCTCCCACAATGGTTACAAGTTGCTGTAGGTTCATTGGGATTACAATCATACACTCTCGTGAAGTGATCCCATATCTTAGACCTATTCTTGGGGTTTCTACTAATGGGTGGAGGGCGGGGCTAGAACGGAAGTTAGTAGGAGTGCCTACCAAAGAGTCTAATGGTTCACTAGATTCTTCGATTATGGTAGGCTCGATAGGTTGTTGTAGTTGTGGTCCTTCTGGAAAAGATGCAGAGGTGGACGTAGGAGTGCTTGTGTCTTCAACATTCATGATTTAAGAACTAAAACACAACACACAAACGAAAGAGCACGATTAATCATACGAAAACAGCAAATTCAAAAATAGCCCCAACATTCAAATTTATTTGACACCACACCCCACTCCAGCTCAAAAACAGCCCCACCCCAGCTCAAATTTATTCAAAAACCGCCCCAACATTCAAATTTAAACATAAACATGTCATCTGCATAGACTGCTGGGTGCCAAACAAGAAACAAAAACATAAAACATAGCAGCAAACAAAAAACCTCGAAACAAAAACATTAAACATAGCAGCAAGCAAAAACAGTCACAATAATGTAATAAACCTAAAAACCAAGAATGGCAAGGGGTAGTGGAAGGACTTACTGTGGTGAACCAAAATCTGGAACCAAATCTTGAAGGAAGCAGTAGCAGACGCCAAATCTGGAAACAAGCATACAAAAAATCAGCAACCAACCAAAACATGAAAATCAACTACGGTGGCGAATGGAAGAGGCACCTATGGTGATGGGACCAATGTCGATGGGCAGTTGCACTATTGAGCTCAATGAGAGTGAGATCGTGACTCGCGGTGGGTCTGAGAGTGAGTGACTCAGTGAGGTCGGATGGCGAGGGGGAGTTGGGGGCTGGCCGCAAGGCGGGAGAAGAGAGAGAGAGAAAGAGAGAGAGAGAGAGAGAGAGAGAGAGAGAGAGAGAGAGGTGACGGGCTGGGTGGGTGGGAGAAGGTGGCTCAAACTTACGGTTTTTTTTCTAGAGAATTTGAGAAAGTGAGAAATTGAGGGGAAGGGCTTTTTGTGAGTGGTATTTACAAAATCATTGTCAATTCCTTATTAATAGCTTGAAGATGGTCCAAGAAAACGTTATCTCTCATCCCCATATTCCTTTGGGACTTCAAAAGAAAAAAGTCTTGCTCAAGGGAAGACAAATACTTGATTTAATTCTATGCAAGTTAGACTCAAATAAGGCATTTAATCGTGTGAATTGGAGCTTTTTTCTGTATATATTGAGATGTGGCACAGAAAGGTTTGTTGGGGGGTGGCTCACCTATAAGTAATGTTCTTGTCGATGGAACGACGACACCTATGCTGGAGGTGAAGGAACCTCCAACGGTGACGACAACAATGGACATCAACAATATAACTGTTGAGAATGTTCGGGATTTGAATGTAGGAAATGGTGGGGAGGAAATTATGGGCTTGTCTTTTGTGCCTTGTAAGGAGGAATGTTTAGGGTCGGGAGTGCAGTTGGGAATTGTGTCTGGGGAAAATGTTGTTCCCTTGGTTTCTCTTTCTCCAATAAACAATATAGCGGGTTCATCATCAGATTGGGTTTTGCATAAGGTTAACGAGATTCAGCAATGTGTGGGGATTTCACATGAAGGATGTGAAGACCAATTTACAACACTACTCACTGCGATTGAGGCAGGCCACTCGCTTGAAACCAAATCAAGATTTAAGAAAAGCAGGGAGTTAAAGTGTCTTTCTTGGGCAATCAACTACGACGCTAAGTGAGGTAGTGCAAGTCGAGGGAAGACTAAGGATAGGGCATTATGAAGTCCTCCTCGTAGAGGGAGTTTAAGGTGGAGTATTGGTCTTACAGGAAACAAGGGGTTGGGGATGGGGATGGGGATGGGGATGTGTTCTATTCCCATTCGGGCTTGGTGTATTTTGGATAGATTTCTAATTTTCACGGGTTTATTGGTCATTAGGGGCTCCTTAGCATGGGCTAAGTGTTTCCTTGTATACACTCGGTGTACTTGGTTACTCCTATTGATATTAATATATATAATAATTTTACTTGTCGAAAAAATATATCGAGACGTGGTTTTGGGGAAAGCAGTGCAATTAGATAGCTCAACGTATCTCCACAATGTGCTTTTCTGTCTTGGTGGTTAGAGTTCCTCTGATAACTCACATGGATTGTGATGGGGGAGCCCTTCACACTTGCTATTGGTTATTGTTGTGGTGGTACGTAGTAGAATGATCTCAACACGTCTGAGGGTTCTCTTATGTTGCTCTGTTGTGGCCCAAAATCAGGAAGGAGTTATCTCACATCAATTATTTGCAGATAATATGCTGGTGATTTATTGGTGTTGCATGTGCAAGAGGAATATTGAATTTGTAATCCCTTTTAGATATGATTCTCCTATTTGCTTTGCCCTTTTACTTTTTTTTTTTTTTTTTGTTATTATTTGTGTTGAGAGAAGGGGTGGGTGAGAGGAGGGGGACCATTTACATCAATATTATGATATTCATCTATATGACATGTGACATTTTAGTTGGCACAATGTTACCATTTGTTCAAATGCTTTAGTCTTTTTTAATGAATAATGGCTCTTTAAATGCTTCTTTGACTGTTTAAACTTTAAATGTTGATTCCATTTTTTATATGTATATATATTTCCTGATACAGGCATTACAAGGAGCACTCCTCAGTTGTATGTATACTGCACTTGATTATGCACAAACAGGGTTGATTGCAGCAGTGTTCTTTTTCAAAGTGAGTGTGGTTTACCCATCTGCAATATTATGTTCGTAAGAAGTCTAATATATCTAATTAGTATATATATATATATATATATAATTGTTTAAGATGATTTTACTTATAAAAAGATTGTTTGAGGTGATTCTACATAAGAATTTAGACTGGATCCATTATTTTTATTCTTTTATTTGGAAGTAAAATCAAATAATTTAACAGTACATTTTACTGGAAGAGAAATGCCACGTAATCCCCATCCAAAGAAACTTTGATTATGAATGACTTTAACCACCTGCTTTACCTACATTTGCTCCTGAAATCCTATAATATCCAAGCAATCCTTCACACCACAATATTTCTAAAAAAAAAAAACTTCAAACTCTGTAGATGATCCACACTTGGTAGAATGATTAAAAGAGATTTTACTGATATGAAAATAGGCATAGCTTGAGGACATAGGAAATATACAAGAGATTGCATCTATTTAGGCACTTGAGATAGATATAAGAAAACCATGGAAATTGAGTCCATTAAAATCTATAGCTATAACCCAAAGAAATGAAATCTTAAAAAATAACTTTTATGATTTTCCAGAGAGCATTCTCAATCTTCAAAATTCCAGCCATTCCTTTCCCTCGAAATGCAACACAAAATGCAAATGAGGTCATCTTCCACATTGCTGCAATTTGGGTAATGTTTTTAAGTGTAATGCCTTGTTCCCCCAGTGTTATGAATGAAGTCATTTAAAAAAAATCTCGGGGAACTGATGTGCTACTAACCTTGACTTAAAAGTTTTCTTCTTAATGAAGCACTAGGTACAAGAGATTCCATAAATAAATAAAGTCAACCTTTAATCATGAAACTTAGCAGGTCATATACTGTCTAGGCCTTTGCCTCCTCTCCCTAGGCCAAGTCCCATCTTGCAATTATGTCCTCATAAAGATGCTCACCTGGGGTGGTTAAAACATAAAGGCAAACAAAAATGAGTCGAAGACTTAGGTGCCGTTTGGATAATGAGTTGAGATGAGATGAAAGTTGAAAGTTGAAAGTTGAATAAAATATTGTTAGAATATTATTTTTTAATCTTATTATTGTTTTGAGATTTAAAAAAGTTGAATTGTTTATTATATTTTGTGTGAAAATTTGAGAAAGTTGTAATGATGAAATGAGATTAGATGAGAGGAGAGGAGATGAAACACTTTCACGTCAATTGGAGTTTCTTAATTTATATGTTGGAGAGATGCGGCTTTGGCTCTAAATGGTGTTCCTGGATCCTTCATTGTATTTCTACGGCCTGTTTCTCTGTATTGGTGAATGGTACGTCCAAAGGTTTTTTCAAAAGCTCCTGAGGTTTGCGACAAGGAGACCCTCTTTCTCCTTTTCTCTTTGTTTTTGTGATGGAAGCTTTCAACAAGATGATTTCAGGGGCGGTAGAGGGAGGGTTCATAGGGAGAGGCAAGTTCAAGTTTGCTTAACATTTCTTGTAACGCCCCGGTCCCGCAGGGATTGAAGAGTTACTCCCTATAACTTAAAACTCACAATTCATCAATATATTTATAGACACCAAAATATGAAGTCATCAAAATACTACAAAATCTCTTAATAAAATCCGCCACTTCTCATAAATATTCTATGAGTAATCCACTATGCTTAAATAATCATCTCACCGACTTTATATCAATGACTCAGTAAGCAGAGGACATATACTAGTATGTAAACATGAACATTTTCACAGAGTTCATAATGCAGAAACAAAACATTTCAGTATCAATATGCAAATCTAAAAAAAAAATACATATTATCAGAAAATCAGAGCTATTTTTCAAACATTTCATATTCAAAAACCAACTTTATATTCAAAGACTCCTTTGGCATAACATGACTGAACATCTTCATCTTATCAGAACATATCAGAACAAAGACCATATTTAAACCCCGTGGTAGGGTTGTGCATCCTGCGGAAAGCCAAGCAGAACATAAATCACCAAGAATATCAAAGCAATTGCACTCAGAACAGAAATCCACTATTATATCCCGTGGTAGGACCAGATGTCACTATTATATCCCGTGACAGGGCCACATATCAGAGTAAAATAGAATCAGAATCACCATATCAGAATCAGAGTTAGAACATAATCAGAAAGTCATGCCAAAGGTTTTTCAAGTGCCACATCTTATCAACACAGAGTACTGAACTGAATCAGATCACAAAAACATAACTTATACACAAAATTTCATATTCGCTCTCTTTTTCAAAGTTCAGAAACAAAATGTAAAAAATAAGCTCATGTCTGTACCAGTCATGACAGAAAATATATTCTTCTTAAACAGAATTTCATGAATAATGCAGAACAAATAACTGAGGTAGTTCAAATTTCTTTTCATAACCAAATATGTATATTTTCCAAAAAAGTCAACTTCAGCTCATTTTATTTTAATGCAAAGTCTAGCATAGGAACCCCGCTTATCTGGACTTCTTAGTTTTTTCGGAATTTTTCTCAAAAAATGTCGAACAATAATTTAAGCGTCATCTATAAAATAACCACGTAATTCTCGTAAATTTTCAATTAATCACGTATTTCGATATTTAATCCTAAATTTTTAAAATAAGCTATTTAATTCCTCAAAACCTAAAATTATAAATCATCACTTTCTAAAATCATCAATGTTGATTTAATAACTATGACTAAAACATTTAAAAGTTTGACCTATTTATTATTGAAAACAAACTATAAAGTTTAATACTAGATCATATAATTATCCCAAAATATTTTAAAATAAACCATAACTATTTTTAAATAGACTAAATCATATCTAAATTGTAAAAAAAACATTACTCCAATATTGTTTACTCTTAAAATAAATCTTTACTTAATAACATGTTAAAATACTTAAGTGATTTTTGTAATCATAATTATATAAGAGTGTACTAATGCATAATAAAAATTTAAAAGCACATTAATATAACCTGTAGTAAAAGGGCACTAATGTAATTTCTTTCAATTCTTTGAAAACCAACAAAAACCTACGTAAAACAAATAACTTGCATGGCAAGGGCTTACTCACGAAGGAATCATGCGGCAGCGTGCGACGCAGCGAGGGGCTAGAAGCTTAGCGACGTAGCGGTGGTGATCTCGGCGGAGCACTGGAAGCGAGAGAGAGTGAGAGAGAAAAACACGGTGAAAGTATGAGTGAGAGACGGAGAGAGTATGGCATGCGGAAGGGGGAGAGAGCTCATCGTGGGACAGTGAGAAGGCGTGCGACTGGTCGGGAGCTACGTGCGGTGGCTTTTGTCGTGCAACGTGGCAGAAAAACAGAGGGGCACAGGGAGAGGGAGAGGCCGGCGGAGGAGCTCAGTGGAACTACTTGAGCAAGGACTGCTTTGTTTCGGGAGTGGGAAAACAGAGTATGCCGTGTGTGTTCCTCCTTCAACGGCTGGGCGATGTTGGTTGGCTTTCTGTGTCGGCGAGGACAGCCTGGAGGGTGGTGCGCTGTTTGCAAGGAGGAGTTGTTGTCTGTGAGTTCGTGTGGCAGGGTAGTGGCGTCATGGAGAATCAAACCGTGTTGCGTTACGGCTTGGCCAGCGGTTGGGGGAGCTGCACGGCTTGGGGTGGGTTTATGTGACCAAGGCGGAGGAGTGTTCTGCAGTGGCTATCTTTTGGTGTTGGTGGTTTGCGGTGGAGGTTTATGGTGGCAAAGTTGATGAGCAAAGAGCCGAAAACGCGGTGAGGCAGTGAACGAGAGGAAGTTATGCGTGGGTTGTGTCGATTTTTGTATGGGGACAGTGAGAGTTCTGGGCGGTGCATGGTGGAAATGGGTTGTGCTGCGGAGGAGCCGTGGTTGCTTTTTGTGTGGGGAGGAGTGGCTAGCAGCGGCAGCGAACGTAACAAAGGCAGTTCTCTATGCATGGCTAATGTGTGCGTATATATATGTGATGTGAAAACCCTAGAGAGATGAGGGAGACGTGCGTGCAGATGGAAATAGAGTCGTGTGTGTGCATGGAGTGGATAAAACCAACGTAAAACTGTGTAGAATTGTGGAATCTGAAAATAAGGTAACACGGGCTTGGGCTTTATGGTCCATAAAAAAAAATGTAGTGAATAAAAAAATAAATGGGCTCTTCCTTAAATTTTCTCTGCCCATAAAATAGTATTTTAAAAGTTTCAACTGGATTTTTCACATTCTTAACCCAAAATATGTAAAAAAAAAATAGGCTTCGCGCTAGGCTCGTGTGTTACATTTCTCATCTATTGTTTGCTGACGATACACTAATCTTTTGGGAGGCCAAACATGAACAAATTCGAGCTTTGAGAGCTCTTTTATTATGCTTTGAAGCCGTGTCAGGCTTGAAGGTGAATTTGGCTAAATCAGAGGTAGTGCCAGTGAGACATGTACCCAACGTGGAGAGTCTGGCACCCATCTTGGAGTGCAAGATAACTCAGTTGCCCATGAAATATCTCGGCCTTCCGTTGGGTGTGGCGTTCAAATCGAAATCTATATGGGATGATGTAATAGAAAAAATGGAGAGAAAACTAGCTGGTTGGAAGAGGATGTACTTATCCAAAGGGGGCCGGGTAACTCTCATAAAAAGCACTCTTTCTAACTTACCAACATACTTCCTCTCATTATTTCAGGTCCCTGCTAAGGTGGCTCATCGCATGGAGAAAATTCAATGTGATTTCCTTTGGGGAGGGATCAAGGATGAGTTTAAATTTCACTTGGTGAAATGGGCCACAATTTGCTCCCCCATCAAAGAAGGAGGCTTGGGTATACGAAATTTGAGATATTTCAACCAAGCCTTGCTTGCAAATGGTTGTGGAGATATCACAAAGAATGGGAGGCCTTGTGGCGAACCGTCATTGCTTTGAAGCACGGGGAATCATGGGGAGGGTGGTGTTCTAATGAGGTGAGTGGACCTCATGGAGTTGGGCTTTGGAAACATATTAAAAGAGGGTGGGACATTTATGCAGCACATACTTGCTTCAAAGTCGGCAACGGAGTTAATGTAAAATTTTGGCATGACTTATGGAGTGGTGATCGGGCACTCAAGGATGTTGATCCTCAAGTTTATAGCTTAGCAAGAAGGAAAGAAACATCTATTGCAGATTTAATTTTCTTTTCCAATGACTCTTCCCAATGGAACCTCACTTTCCATAGAGATGCACAAGATTGGGAGATGGATGACCTTTTAGCCTTTTTTTTCCTTGTGTACTCCACTCGTGTGTCGAGGGAAGGTGAAGACAATATATATTGGAATCCCTCTAAAAAGGGAGTTTTTACGGCCCGTTCTTTCTATCATTCCTTAAACATGCACAACTTAGTCCCGTTCTCATGGAAGAGTATTTGGAAGACAAAGGCACCTCTAAAGGTACCTTTTTTTTGTATGGACAGTCTCTTTGGGGAAGATTCTTACTATAGATAACCTAAGGAAATGTGGCATTATAGCTATGAATTGGTGTTACATGTGTAAGAAGAGCGGTGAGTCCATTGACCATCTATTACAACATTGTGAGATTGCTATGACCTTATGGACCGAAGTGCTAGCATGGTTGGGGTTGGCGTGGGTGATGTCGAAAAGGGTATGTGATTTTTTAGCCTCTTGGAGAGGTATTAGGGGCAACTCTCAAATTGCATCCATATGGAAGATGTTACCTATTTGTCTATAGTGGTGCATTTGGAGGGAGTGGAACGCATGATGCTTTGAAAATCAAGAGAGATCAATGGAAGAGCTTAGAATTTTGTTTTTCAATACTTTACTTTATTGGTCGATTGTAATTGATTTTCATGGCAGGTTTTTTCATGATTTCCTTATATCTCTATGCTAGACATAAACTTGCTCATGTATATGTCCTGTATACTTGGGCATTCTCTCTCTCTTTTGATAAATAAAAATTTGTTTATCGACAAAAAAAAAAAAAAAAAAAAAAAACTATCCAAACGGGGCCTTAGTAATAGCACGTCATACTGTAAACTTAACATAAGTTGATATTAGGCTTGACTTTGAAAACTTTCATGCATAGTCATACATACATATAGCATATGGACATTCCTCAATAACATAGGCGGAATTGAAGCATAATCATGGCATTACACATAACATGGATGTATGAATGGACTCCATGCCTCTAACATGACTCATGCATAAATATCCATCTTGTCTTTCACTTGTATGGTGGCCCTCATAACATATGTGCATCGGTCCAATGGTGAACCACATTTAGGTTCATGGCACTGCATAATCATAGGATAACATATGGTGGAGCACGCTTAGGTCCGTGTCACCGCATATATCATGGCATAGCATATGATGGAGTACACTTAGGTTCGTATCACCGCATATATCATAACATGGCATATGGTGGAGCATGCTTAGGTCTGTGTCACTGCATACATCATAACATAAAATGTGGTGGACTATGCTTAGGTTTGTAGCTTGCACATCCACCCATAATATAAGACCAATCCTTAAAGCTTACTTATCGTTCATATGACTTTTTTTATCAGTAAATAAGAATTTTATTGAAAATAGGTGAAACCAAGTATACGGGACATGTACAAGAGCCACACTTAGGCATGACTGTCTAAAAATACAAGAAAATCATGTACGTTCATGCCATTAAAGTCTATTACAATCGACCAATAGAATAAATCGTGAAGGAAAAAAAGTTCTAAGCTCATCCATTGTTCGTTTGTAGTCCTCAAAACTCCGACCGTTCCTCTCCATCCATATGCACCACCATAGACAAGTCGGTATCATTTTTCACATAGTTGCAATTTGAGAATTACCTCGGATGCCTTTCCATCTGGCCAAAAAGTCAACAACCCTTCTTGGAATTACCCAAAAGAGTCTCACTCTAGCAAAGATATTGTTCCATAAGCTCATGGCTATATCACAATGCAATAATAGGTGATCCATAGACTAACCACTTTTCTTACACGTGTAATACCAATCCAATACAATGAGTCGGTGTTTCCTTTGATTATCTAAGGTGAGAATTTTCCCTAACGAAGATGTACTTACAAAAAAAGAAGCTTTTAGGGGGCCTTAGTCTTCCATTTGTTTTTCCATGGGAATGTTCTTGTACAGTGTGTCATAAGAGACTTATAGTACGACTATACAGTAAAGCTCCCCTTTTTAGATGGTGACCACATAATCTTATCCGCTCCTCCAATCACTCCACAATTGTACACAAGATTGAAGAAATCTGTAAATGTGTCAATTTCCTAATCTTGGGCAGCTCTAATTAAAATGATATTCCATTGGGGAGAGCCAATAGAGATATCCATAAGATCTGCTACTGAAGGCGCCTTTGTGCAATGTTGTATAGTATTGGGTAGGCTTCTTTGAGGATTCGATCTCCATACCATAAGTCATTCTAGAATTTAATTCTAGAGGCATCCCCAACTACAAAACGTGTTGATCGATGGAGATTGGTCCAACCACTTCTTATGTGTTTCCAAAGCCCCACTCCATGTGGTCTACTCACCTCATTCGAACACCATTCTCCCTACAATTCACCATATTTAAAATCTATGATCACCCTCCATAAAGCTCCCCTCTCTTCGTAATATCTCCATAACCATTTACCCTATAAGCCTTGTTGAAAACCAACAAATTACAAATTCCCAGCCCTCCTTCGCGTATAGGAGTACAAACCATAGCCCAATTCACCAAATGAAACTTGAGTTCTTTGTCTATTCTCCCCATAGGAAATCTCTTTGCAATTTCTCTAACTGGAGAGCCACCTTACACGGTATTGGAAATAAAGATAAGATGTAAGTAGGCAGGTTGGATAGAGTACCTTTGATCAATGTAACTCTACCATCTTTGGACAAATAAAGCCTTTTCCAACTTGCTAGTTTGTGCTCCATTTTTTTCCAACACCACGTCCCAAATA
Source organism: Juglans microcarpa x Juglans regia (assembly GCF_004785595.1). Taxonomy (NCBI): domain Eukaryota; kingdom Viridiplantae; phylum Streptophyta; class Magnoliopsida; order Fagales; family Juglandaceae; genus Juglans; species Juglans microcarpa x Juglans regia. Next base: position 17,935,743 of record NC_054601.1, on the reverse strand, counting down.
TATTCTGACTTAAAGGAGGCACCCAATGGAAGACCGAGATACTTCATTGGCAGAGTGGAGACTTTGCACCCCAGGATATTGGCCAAGCTCAAAACACTTGGAACATTTCCAATCGGAACTAATTCTGACTTGGTAAGATTCACTTTAAAGCCTGATGCCACTTCAAAGCAAAGTGAAAGAGCCCACAAAGCTTGAATGTGATTATGACTAGCCCCACAGAGCACAAGAGTGTCATTTGCAAATAAGAGGTGGGTCATCTCAACTGTGCCGGTTCGTGCATCCCCTACAACAAAGCCATATAAAAATCCACCTTCCACTAGACCTACGATCATTTTTCTAAAAACTTCCATTATGAAAACAAATAGTAATGGAGATAAGGGATCACTTGCCTTAAACCCCTTGAACTTCCGAAGAAAGCCATTGGGGTACCGTTCACCAAAATAGAGAAATGTATTGTGGAGATGCAAAATTTGATCCAAGAACACCATCTCACCCCAAGTCCACACCTCTCAAGCACGTGTAACAAAAAATTCCACTTTACACGCATATGCCTTCTCCATGTCAAATTTGCATGATAATCTTGGTTCACCCGACTTGATACAACTCTCCAAACATTCATTGGCAATGAGAACCGAGTCAAGAATTTGCCAACCTCATATTAATGCCTTTGGGGCTTGGATATGATCTTCTCCAATACTGTACCCAATCTATTAGCCAATACCTTCGAAAGGATTTTGTACGTGCCGCTCACCAAGCTAATAGGACAAAACTCCTTAATCTCTACCGCCCCCAGCTTCTTTGGGATAAGAGTAATGAAAGTAGCATTTAGGTTTTTTTTCAAACTTACCTCATTCATGAAACTCATGGAAGAAGCTTGTGATGTCATCTTTATCTACCTCTCAACATGCCTTAAAGAAGGCCATAGTGAACTCGTCCAAACCTAGAGCTTTGTCACCTGCCATACTTCTCGCCACCTTGCGAATCTTCGCCTCCTCAAATGGCCTCTCTAGCCAACTTGCTTCTTGCTGATGAATCAACTAAAAAACAAGGCCATCCAGACATGGTCTCCAAGAAAATTGCTCCGAAAGTAGTTGTGCATAGTAGTTGGTAATGTGATCCGTGATCTCAGACGGATTCGATGTAATCCTCCCATCTACCAGTAATGACTCAATGACATGGGCTCGTTTGGAAAGTGAGATGAGATGAGATGAAAATTTTGTGAATAGTAATAAAATAGTTTATGAATAGTAATGAGATAGTTTGAGTTAAGTATTTTGTTTTTGGGAAATGAGAGAAAATTGAATAAAAAATATTATAAAGTTGAAATATTGTTAGAATATAGTTTTATAATATTATTTTTGGTTGGAGATTTGAAAATGTTGAATTGTTTTTTATTTTTTATTTGAAAGTTTGGGAAAGTTGTAATGATTAGTTTAAAAATTTTGAATCTGAATTATGTTTGGGAAAGAGATGAGATGAGATGAGAATTTTGGGATGAGAACTATATCTAAACAAGCCCTGTGTCGTCTATGTGAATTAGCCATGCAATGGAAGAACTTGGTGCATTATCCCTTCTTTTAACCATAAAGCCCTTGATTTTTGTCTCCATGAAATCTCTTCCATTAAAGTCAACCTTTCAATATCCAAGATGAGATGCTTTTTGTGAGCCTTTTCTTCTTCTAAAAGCCCTCTCTACTCCTCCATGTCCTCCAAACATTGTAATTCGTCGAAGAGGGACTTTTTTTCGGTGTTCCACATTCCCAAAAATCTGCTCATTCCACTTCTTCATGTCTGCCTTGAGAGCCTTTAGCTTACAAGCCAGCACATATCTCGGGTTACCCTGTATGAGATAGGAAGACCACCATTGTCTAACTCACTCAACAAAGCCTTTTGATTTCAACCACATGTTCTCAAACTTAAAATATCTTTTACCTCTCTGGATGCCTCCACAGCCAATGAGAACGGGGAAGTGATCCGTACATAACCTTGGAAGCTATTTTTGGAATAGGTCCAGAAAATGTGCTTCCCAATCGGGTGAGATAAGGAATCTATTAAGTCTTTACCAAGTTAGATGTTCTCTATTACTAGACCAGTGAATATGCCACCCACTAGAGGAATGTCCAGATGTTCTTGATCATATATAAATTCAGAAAATCCCGTCATTGCTGAGCTAGAGCTAGGACCTTCTACTCATTCGCTTGGAAAGTGAGTGACGTTAAAATCTTCCCCAATACACCAAGAAAGGCTCCATAAGCTACAAAGACCAGCTAATTCATCCCACAAGCCTCTTCTCGTGATATTAGAGTTGGGACCATAAACACCGACAAAGGACCATTGATAACTATCTTCCACATTCTTGAAAGAATTAGCCGCCGTATATTGCCCCCACACACGCATCCATCTTTTCCACTACCCTTTTATCCCACATTACCAAGATGCCTCCCGAAGTCTCTTTAGATGGCAAATACAACCACCCCACATGATAACAATTCCACAAACTCCGTATGGTGCTATGGGAGGTGAATTCCAGTTTTGTCTCTTGTAAACATACATCATCGACTTTCCAGCCGCGAAGTTGATTTCGTACTTTGGTGCGCTTATCTAACTCATTCAACCCCCTGACATTCCACAAGACTATCTTGAGCTTCATAAAAACACCGATTTTGTCCTACCTTTTGTTCTGCCACAATTCGCACTTCCTACATGTAAGTCACTTTAAGTCCCTTTCCCTTTTCTTGGCTGAATGGCTCTTCATGCCTGAATTGGGCTACCTAGCTTCAATGGCAGCAAGTAAGGCCAAGAACTGATCTTCATAACCGATACATGGAAGTCCAACACAATTGAATCTCCTTGGCTTTAAGAAGAACCCAGTCTAATGTTGGTATCTATTCTTTCAGCAGGGGTATTAAATTCAACGGAGTAGGCTCATCCCAATGATTATCAGCACCAGTGATCCTGCTTATTATTGTGTCCAGAGACTCCCCCTCGTTTTTAGAGGCTCCTGGCTTAAATAAAACCAGGGTGCCAGCATCGGTTTGGGAGTCCTAAACACCCAATCTCTCATAACTGTTCTCCATTGACATTGCAGTGTCCATTTGAGGATCCCATGCAAGCACAGTAGCTATAGGACTTCCAACTATGACTGAGAAGGTCACTGGCTCATTCTGACCCTCTTCCTCTGTTCGAGAACCCCTTTTAGGTTCAAAATGGACATTCTAGGCTTCTATCTCCACCGGCAGTGTCACCTCCGGTAAGTCATCGACCATCGGCCCACCCACCAGATCGCCTGTTGCTCTCTGTGATGGGTTCTGGGTTGTCACCGACTTCTCTGGCCCTTTTCCGTACCCACGATGCCCTTGTACCTACCTTTGAAACATACTGTCTCGGTACCTCGAGATCGAGGTTATGTCACTACTGGACACTAAGATGCGAAGGTTGAATCATTCTTCTCGATCAGAAAAGCCCATTTGCCTAGCAAGAGGTTATGTAATAAAAGACCGGAGAGAGATAATTACTTAGAATCTATCCTAGCGTGCTCTAAACCTACAGTCAACTAGCTACTTGCCTTAGTTGTCTCCTGAGAGAAGTGTGGCCCAACCTGTTAAAAAATTATCCAATAGACCTCAATTGGCTTCTCAATTTTGGTCCATTAATACAAAATTTAAGCCCAATAAAATTATCCTTATAAATGTCAGACTGGTTCTTCGTTACATTTAGACTTCTCCAACTAGCAAGAAGATCAACCACCACATAATAACACATGAAATCCATGCGTGCCAGAGTCGGCTCGTTGGTCACATGCATGTCGTTTGGGGTTCTGGCTAGGCTTGCGGAATGCAGACAGTGAGAGAAAGGGGCATAGTAGGTGAAGGTGGTTGGTCAGGATCAAAGTGTAGCAGATCAGGGCTACAAAGATTTTCTTACAAAAGCCAAAAAAGGGCACTAAATATGCAAGGGCAGGAAAAGGACAGAGGTTGGCCAGAAACTGTGGTGGTTGGTGGAGAGGGAAAGGAAGACTTCCTCCCTCTGCCCTGGCTGCACTCTCTGCTGGATGGCAGGGTTGGGCTATGGGTCTGTGTGTTTCTGCTATCATCTTCATCCAGTTATGTGTGTTAGCAACTCTCACTATAGAGTCACCACCTGCAACTACCATTTACCATCACCTTGGCTTATGGCTCATTGACCATGACCACTTCCTGCTTTGTTGAAGCCTCAGTTCTGGGTCGATCTCCACGTTGTTAATTTCAGGTTAATTAAAAGATCCAAGACTTGTATAAGCAGAGGAAGCGAATAGAAAAAAAGGCAAGTCGAAACGTTAATTTAGAGAATATCTATATAGGAAAGGACGTTTGAGGATCTTATGCAAATTTATATATTTCAATGAATATATAAAAAAAGTTCATGTGCTTTTGTCATGATATAGAGAAGCATTAGCTACATTTCCCCTATATCCTCAAATGGCTAGTTAATATTAGAACTCTCTGGAATCACTTAAATGGTAAAGTTTCACTTATTAGTTATTACACATCCAATACTTGGCTCATGCTTATGCAATGCTTATACGAGTCAGCCATTCAGTGTGAGAATTAAGGTAGCAAACCTCCCTCACACGAGTGCCTGACATATACTACATCACTGAGTTGTCTCTAATACCATTTCTCATTATCTATAGAAGTGCTAGTTGCCACTAGCTTTGTCACGGTGGCTCCCAAAGATTTGTCTCTGTTGGAGCCTTTGGGAATCACTTAATATATGCCTATGCACCTTCACAGTCCAACGACTCGATGTACGGCTTGACACAACCCTTCGTAACAGTATCATATTCCTCTTCTGACATAAACCTCTTATGTCTATATTAGGGAACTAAATTGTGTCTTGTTCTTTTGTTCAATTTAATATTATGGAAGTAGACAGCTACTCCAATACTTTTACTCCCCGTTTGGATTGAGAGATGAGATGAGTTGAAATAGTTAGTGAATAGTTGTGAGATTTGTGAGTTGAGATGAGTTGAAATGATTTTTGAAAATTTTGTGTGTTTGGATTGGAAGTGAGATGAGATGGTTTTAAGTTGTTGGAGAGGAGATAGATGTGGGTCTCACAAATGATTGTATAATATTTGTAATGATTTTGTTTTATTTATAAATATATGTATAAAAGTTATAATAATTTTTTAAATTACTTACCCAATTTTTTTTTATAATATAATTCATAATAATATTATAAGATGACAATATTTTTATAAAATCAAATTCTATAAAAAATATCAAATAAAAATATATTTTATTTACAACATTCTTAAATAATTATGAAATATTTATAAAATTAGTTTATTTTATATTTTTATTATTATAAAAATTATGTACCATAATTTATTAAAAGAAATTTGAGGAGAGTGGCCTGGGCTTCTGAAAGGGTTCCAAAAGCAACTGTCACTTGAGAGTGGCCTTTTTTGTCTTATTCGAAAGCACATAGAAACATCTCACGTCCCTCTTCAGCAAGTGTTTGGATAAGAAGTGAGCTCTACCGTATAGAGTGAGTGAGATGATCTTGAATCCAAACAAGGGCTTAAACTCATGATCCAATTCTCATATTTTAATGCATTATTTTCTCATTCAATTTGTTTTTCTTTATGAATTTTTTTTATAGGATTTTTCTTTATGAAAAATCAATCTTGTCGTTGTTATCTTATAGTTGATATCTTATAGATGATGGAATGGTGGTACCAATCTGCTGAGGAGAGAATGTCAGCTCCAACTGTGTACCCCACACCACCACCACCTCCTCTGCCAAAGGTGAAGAAGCAATTTATAGTCTATCTTGGTTCCCCCCCCCCCCCCCCTCTCTCTCTCTCTCTCTCTCTCTCTATAGAGTTGTGTTGGAGCAAGGCTTTGTCACTGTGGTTTAAATAGTGAAATGCAATATATCATTGCAAACAGGTTGCTGAAGAGGGTATTCCACTGCCACCCGATAGAACAATTTGTCCTTTGTGCTCGCAGAAGCGTGCAAATCCATCTGTTGTTACCGTTTCAGGGTTTGTCTTCTGCTACACGTGTATATTTAAGTATGTTTCTCAGGTGAGGCCTCCAGACTCTTCTTAATTATTATTACTGAAAAAGAAAAGCGAATTGGTTCAATACTTCTATGATATCTATAGAACTATTTTTCTTAATAAGTTTTCTATAGAACTGTTTAAATTTTAATAATCCTGCATCCATTCATTTAATCCCAAGGGGTTGGTCCAAGTGGTGAAAGCCTTGGTCTTGGGGTATCACTCATTTCAAGGTCCAAGATTCAACACCTCATGGGTGCAAACAATCTTTTGGGGCCACACTCCTTGGTGAAAAGCCAACGATTTAACCAGTTTCGTATAAGAAACTTCCGAGGGTGCGGTGCACGGAACCAAGATTTACTCTGCATGGGTGGGTCCAAAGGGCCCTGCCTTGGAGAGGTTCTCCAACATAAAAAAAAAAATACTCTGGAAAAATCATAAACCGAGTAGCATCCAGACATTTGGAATAATAGCTGTATCATTATATTATTATTATTGTGATTTCTACGGTCAAATCTTGCCTCTTGTTCTCCATTGTATCTTTCGTTGGTTAACTCTTTTTACTGATCTTTTTCCTTTTAATCTGGACAGTATAAACGATGCCCGATCACATTAATGCCTGCAACTGTTGATCATATAAGGAGGCTCTTTCATGATATATAGAAAACCCTATTTGGGCATCATGAGGAAAAGTAAACACATTTCTATGCTAGAAAGGATTCAATAATCAAGTCAACTATGAAGCAAAGATGCTGAGGCAGAAGGGAGCCGTGACAGGAAATACCAAAAATAATGTTCGGTTTAGTTCTCTTAAGTCTTTTTACCTTTGCAGATTTGGGTAGGATTTTTATCTTGACTTGCATTTTTCTTATATTTTAACTCGACGTTATATTAGATCAGTGACTATGAATATAAGGTCTTATGCTGACTTCATAGTCAGCAGCCATGCTTTAGAATTAGGATATATACTGGATGTTATTTATTATTATTATTATTATTATTGCAAGTAATAAACATTCCAAGTACAAGAAGTGTTCAAGTAACTCATTTATGATTTACCTGGAGATTTGAAAAAGAAGAAGATAATAATGAAGAGTGAGTCCATTAAAGTTTATGGATTCTGTCTGGTGGAGGAGAGTGCTGAAGAATAAAGCCTTGAGCTTCTCAATTTTTATCATTCCTTTAGCATTGTTAAGATTTGTAAACCTAGGGGTTGGCTCAAGTGGTTGGTCTTGGTGGAATGCTCCCTCTAAGGGTTGAAGTTTTGAACCCTTGGGTGTAATTAATTTTTAGGATCATCACACTCAGGAAATTTTCCGAAAGCGCATTTGCAGAAAATTTTTTGTGGAGGATTTGTGCACTCTCGAGATTAATCAGGATTTTGTTCCCGGATATATGTTAAGATTTGTAAACGAGCGCCTAGCCCTCTCCATGAGTTAAGAATGTCCACCGTTCTTTTAGAGATGGCCCAAGCCAAATCATTCCGGCTGAAATAAGTCACCCTGTAAAGCACTAGCCTCCTTTCAGTTTAGCAACAGATGTTCACGACTCCCCTTAATCATTTCATTGTTTTCTTCTGTTCTTTTCTATAGTTTCTCCCTTTTTTTTTTCTTTTTTTTTTTTTCTCCTCTTAATTCCCTTCAACATTTTCATTTTTCCCTTGCTTTCTTTTGTTCTCTTTTCACCAAATTTGTAACTTAAAAAGGAAATGCTAAATAAATAGTTCCTGGTTATGTTTGTGATTTTTAATTTTTTACGAGGATGTTGCTCATCATTTCACATCACATAATTTACATATTTTAAAAATATTTTTTATTTTTATTTTTATTATTTTTTGTTTTATTTTATTCTTGTTAAACTAATTGAGTTGTTTTACTTATCATCCATACACCACGTACTTGTTATAGGAAAAATGAAAAAAAAAATTAAAATAGATGTAGTGTGGAGATGATAAGTAGAATTATTCATAAGTTATTGTAACGATCTGTCTGTGCACATGGAAGAGACAAAACAAAGAGATGGTCGTGCGGATAGGAGAAGAGTTGAGATAGGGTTTCAAAAGGATTGTACTTGTCTGAAGGAGTACTTACTTCAGATTTGATATTCTGTCGTACTTCTACACGCGCCACCACAGTCTTGATGTTTACATTTTTTATTTTTTATAAGGTTGAAAATGTGGATCTACAGCTTTCCAAGCTTTAATTTGTTATTTTTCTATGTATCTTTTACGTTTTTTGTATCTATTTTTCTAGAGAGTTATAACAATAGATTAGATCATATCAGTCACAAAGAAATTTGTATATTAATGAGTCTTAAAAATAGTAATTGACTTATATTTTGTAAGTATCAGATCAAAGTTATAATATCTCGTTATAAATGAATAAAGTTTGTTCTACCTTTAAAAATTAAAAAAATTAAAAAAAAAAGGAGTACTTGCTGCTTAGATTGAGTTAGGCTAGCGACATTGGACCTGTTTTGGGCCAACGGGCCACGCTTGAAAGCTATCCACCAATCCAATGTCCCTCTCAGCATCCTGTTCAAAATCTTTTTTTATATTTAGGCCTCGTTTATTTTTTTGAATCGAGCATCTAAAATGTGTTGAGTTGAGATTTTCTAAATTATATGTAAATATTATTAAAATATATGAGTTAAAATGAAATAAATTATTTTAAAAAAGGTATGTTTATAGAGAGATGAGAGACGAATTTTTTTATTAGACCTTTTTGTAGTATTTGAGATGACTTGAGTGGGACCCACGAAGTCACTTTTTATGCACGTGAAACAGTCTTCTGACAGACCCCAGGTATTGGCTAGCCCCTTCTCGAATAGGACAAAAGTCCTTCCCTTGGCTGTCAAAAATTACAGAGTATACCATCAACAAAAACTACATACATGCTTCGTATTATTTTTTTCTCCTTTCTTTTTCCGATGAAAATAGAAGTGACCAGCTAGGTGGGCAAGTTTCAATAATTATTCAAATATTTACCATTAATTCATATCAAATATGAAATAAAAAATAAATAAAAAATTACATAATGTTATTAAACAACAATGGATTAATAAAATAAACTTTATATTTTAAAATAATTGGGTAATATGTTGGGTAATAATAATAACTTTATTATTTAACTCACAAGTGGGTAATATATTGAATAAATTAAAATATCCGTTTATAATAATGCATAAGCTCGAAAGCTACTACTTTTCAAGGTTATTAATTAATTATATAATAACACAACTTAAAAGAAAAATGATACAACTATTCTTTTTAACAAATACACCACATGCAATAATTATGTTTAAAACGCATTAAATAGTACCAATATTAAATATTCTAAAACATATACAACAAATCTAAACAAACAAGTACACCATTAAAATACGTAAACAAAATGACACATATACCACTACTTTTAGTTAGACGTTCAACAACCATTCTTATTTTCCCACATAGTTATGCCAATCTCATCTCTTATTGCCACCATAGTTTCTGTTGCTTCAGTCGTCATTTCGAAACTACTAGGTGGCCCTGCCTCGTCATCAACCTGCCGTTAGGAGTCACCGTTCTAATGAAATTATGTGAAACATAACATGATGTCACGATGAGTCCTCGCCGCCCAACAAAATAATGAGGCATTAAGCTTAAAATTTTAAACTGTTCTTTAAGTACCTCAAAAGTGCGTTCTATGATATTACAAAGTAAGGAATAACAGTAATTAAAATAGTCTTTGTACCCTCGAAATTGACGCTAATTATGACGCTTACTTCTGTGGTACTGTTCTCGGGGATACAGGGGCAAAATCTCTCTAGTGCACGAGAAATTAGAATCGGCCAAATAATATTTACCTGACAGCATAGATTCCAAAACATACATTGAGATGACTTGAAAGGGAAAAAAATATGACAAAAAATCAAACATCTTTGCATTAAATAAAATAAGAAGTATACCCTCAGGCAGCTATGAAAATTGGGCGGATCCTTGACTCACCGCATGGAGAAAGACATGAGCGTCATGCACTGTTCCCTCCCATCCGGCGTATACAAATATGAACTTCATATCGAAGTCACAAATTCACAATACATTTTGGACAACTCGCCCATACCGGTTTCTTAATGCCTCATGTACTGAGGCTGTTATTTGGTGTACACCATAGTATCGTCCATCGCTCCAACGCATTGTTGTCAACTAAGAAATAAAATCATATGTGTAAAAAATTACATTAAATATATTTAATTATGATTTCAAAAATAATTTTTTGTTGTAAATAATTGAGAATTCCTTACCCCAAACCACGAAAAATCTTGGTTGTTCCTTACAATATATGGGTGCACCTCGTATGTGAAATTTGGCCTGATAATATGTCTCCCAAGCTCACATAAGACCTTCATCATCATTCTCATATATTTATTAATTATTTGGATCGAAATTTGAAATCGGTCACCAACAATTCGTTGGGCTTGTGCGTGGCCCACAATTACACAAAACATGGCGACAGATTCCTCCAGGTCACCGATCGTTTAGAATCACGCAAAAAGTGATTTACACGTAACAATAAGCATAATGCGCGAAATGTTGATACTTCCATCCAAAACATGTCCTTATAATTATCTGGATGTCCATTTAAAATTCCTATAATATACTCATCTCCCAGAATGAATATGTTATATTGTGGCATTCGACGATGTCATCCCAGTTGACACAATATGATCCTAATAACAGTGACTAGCTCAAGCACTTTGTACTCATCACCACAAGAATTCCCTTCATCGTCACTACTTACATGTTCTCCACCCTCCACTGACCAATCAGGTTCATCATCCATTATCTCAATAAAGCTATTGTAAAAATTATGTTAGAATGTTAGAGCTGACAATTTACAAAATAATATATGGACGGGTAGGAATATAGATGAAGCTTGAATGGTTTGATGGCGATGTTAACTTCATTTTTTAGGTAGTTTAAAAAATGAAATAAATAGTATAAAGTAGATATAACTTCATTTGTGAAGGAAATAAATAGACTATAATTTAGAAATAAGTGGACATCTCCTACTGCAAGAACAACACGAAAATCAAAACAAAAAGCCCGCATAAATTAAATTTTATTGAGAAAACACTATCCATTAGTGGAAGAAATTGAAGTAAATGGATAATAATGACACGTAATGAATCAATTAATATACCCAAGTTCAAATAAGATGGTAATTGTTAAATAGTAAGGTCACTCACGGCTTTACTCATTTTAAGACCACAAGGTTTAATAAGCCCTATACACTCAACATGTCAACCATTGATTTTAAGCATACATGCATGCATATAAAAAAAAATAGTATGCAGGCATAAGCCCTATACACTTAAAATGTAGCATGAACTGAAGATGAAACATAGCTTTTAGAGAATATAATTTTAGTTTATTATTTTTAGTTACAGTATAAGCGTAGAGATTTCAGACCTGATGGTTTCACGCAAAATGTTAGAGCTGCCCCCTCCTCCACCAGCATCGACACTAGAGTTGCCCCCTCCACTAGAAAGGGATGCTAGGCAAGAGATGTTAGAGCCTTGAAATGCACCTGATATGATGTTAAGCCAAAAATTGTGTAAAAGGGTTGTGCCTAAGGCCTTTATTCCCAAAAATTGGTGCGGTTTCCTTATCGTCTGTGTATTGAACCAGCTGCCCAAATATTTTATGAACTGCTTCGTGTGATAGCTTCCAGTCAAACAGACAACTAACCCCTATTCAAACCTAAGTAATAAAATCAGCCCAACTGTGCGTATACTTTCAAGCCACCGATATTTTATATGTAGGATTGACTTCACAATGACAACATAGTAGACCTCCTGCCTACATAGTTTAGATCCTCACCTGCTAATAACAAATATTTGTAGAAGTCTCACTAACAATTAATTGATCATATCTAAATATTTGTAGAGCTTTGAAATAAAAGTAACTTGATACTATTTACCCATGTAATTCATCAGGATGAGGTGTAGATATATATATATATATATTTATAAGGTTGAAACTTGAAGTACTAACTTGTTTTTAGAAAAATTAGTAGTACTGTAATTACATCTTAAACACTGCAAGATCACATGATCTGCTATGGATAAACCCCCTTCACAGGCTGGAGATAATTACTCAAAACATCTAGCTATACACACACACACACACACACACACACACACACACACTTCCTTATACGTAGAATGTCATAATGCCATAATATTAATAGGTCAACAATAAAGCCAAAAACACATGCATGCATGCGATACAAACGGCCTGCAAAAGAAGCATCCAGCAATAAAAGCCTTTATACTCAACAATGCAGAGGCTCTTTGATGTAAACTACATTGTAAAAGTCATCCAACAATAAAATCATCTGTACTCAACAAGCATCTAGCAATAAAAGCCTCTGTACACCGTAACAAATATTTGTAGAAGTCTCATTTGCTACCAATAACAAATATTTGTAGAAGTCCCACTTACACTGTTCAAATCCTCACCTCTCACTAGCGGATATTTATTTTCATGTATTTATTGTCATAGATCCTCACAAGTATTTATTTTCATGTATTTATATTTGATATAAACTACTCGTTATAGGAAACATCCCAAATCAGCCAGCCACATAGATTTCTATATCAAAAATTCCAAACAGTATTAATAGCAAATAACATCTCATCAAGTATGTTCACATAAAGTAATTAATAATCTCTAATACAGATCTAATAGCAAATGACATAAAGCAGTAAAAATAGAAATCAACAATGCATGGCTCACGATCGCCTATGCTCGTCATCTATGGATAAAAAGTCCTGCTGGATGATTTGATCACATAGTTCTTTGCATGCATGAAAAAAGTTATCTTCCGACAACTTCGGTTGAGTCGCCTGTAGCAATGCCACACAATGAGCTAATGAATCCCATGGTCGGCGTCGATCCCTTGCTACACTTTGCTGCGAAAGCCTGAGCTCTCTCATCATATCACTTCCGTTGTGCTACTATTGTTTTCCTCATCTCATCGAGGAAATTCGATAACTCCTCATCGACCTGGCTGATTCGCCCCCTTATTTTTATGGTGGCGTGACGAGTGTGCCGATGGTCCCATAGAAGGTGTCTTCATGGAAACGTCTATGTCATCAATATCAACCTCCACTCTCGACTGCGTGCCCAGTGCGAGGCCCTGATGTCGCATCTCTACATCAAGCTGACGCTCCACGTCACTACTTGGCACTGGTTTAATTGACGCATGGTGAAGTGTCCCAGTGGCGATTGATGGGCAAAAAATTTTGCAAAGCTCCGCATACTTTAGGCACCCCACATTCTGGAAATACTTTCAGTCTGATTTCACCTAATTCAAATATATCAAGTCGCTTCTTAGATATTGGTTACCAAGACATAAAAATTGAATAAAACATGTATTGATGTAGTAACTTGGCTATTGTTTTCATGTAAGTGTAATTAGCTTACCCTAATGGCATTTGCCCAGTGCTTGTTACTGGCTATCACCGTTTTGGTGTCAAGGTTCCATCCCATACCCGTTTGGGCCATTAGATTGGTGAACTACCGTTGCCTCTTCTTCAGCCTTTGTATTTTGCCCTTTAGTTGGTTTGCATCAAACGACTATGTACCCAGAGCAGTAAGGCGTTGAGCGTACAAAACGTTGTCCCTACTTGTGATCCTCCCTGCCTGCAATGCACCACTAACGGTGTCCCCATACATCATCTCAATCAAAATATCCTCCATCCCATCCGCCCATAACTCACGATCAATGTTTGTATTCTCTGAATCATCCATGTGAAATAGCTAAAACCGTATATCAAGGACATATAGAACATAACCATGTGAAATGATGATGGACACAAATGAAGGATAAATATAGAAGGCTAGTGATTAATTGCAGCAACTAATGTGAATTAATGTATATGAAAAGATGAACCTTCTATAATTTATAAACAACGAATATCGACCATACCTGTCGATGGTGAGTTTCACAACACGAGCGTAGGTCGTACTGCTAGGAAAACAACAAACGAGTTTAGAACTGGCATTGAATACAATTGGTAATGTGAAAACCCCCTACCCTAAAATATAATTGATGGGAACCAAGGTGGGGCTAGTCTTAAATTTCCTTTGCAAGTAACAGATGGGCCAAATACAAGATCAAGAGCCAAGAAGATCAAGGAAACAATGCAAAGATTGATGCAATCCACTTGAGATGAAGCTAGCAATAGCCCAACACTCAAGATGAGCTTGAAAGAAGGAGAACCAGTTTTGATCCATCCACTTGAACAAGCTCTGGAAGACATGACTTAGAGTTATTGTTTGGACCTATAGTTATTGAAGGCTTTCAATTTGTTTATATAATTTAAAGGATTTATTTTATTAGTCATAGGAATTATTCTAAAAGAATCGGGCTTGAGGATACTTGACCCACATATGTTTTATTTTGTTGAACTAGGGTTTCAAGAAATTACTGTAGCCGCATTACTGATTTGAAGCTGTAGGAATGGAATCCCTTGAACCCACAATCAATTTGAAAACTCACCTAAGGAAGTAAAAATCACGTCAATGGATGGAGAATCTAGACCCGTTGAGAACTCGTTTCAAGAACATAGATTATATTAAAATCTAGATACGTTGAATAACTTATCTCAAGAATTCAGATTACAAGGAGGAACGCCACAAAGGTTGTGATTTATCTTTGATAAGTTTAAAAGTTCAATTAACAACAAGAAGAATAAACTCAACTCACAATTAAAATTCAATATATTCTAAACTCTAAGTGTTGCACGGCTACAAGCTTAAATAAGCCAAAAATAAAAGAAACCCTAGGCGCCCCCCAAAGTGAATTCTTCCCAAAAAGCCCTTGGCCGAATATTACATGGCCTTCCCACTAGAAACCCTAGACGAAAAATTAACTTTAGCCAAAATACTATGTCGCTGGCGCCCCCTCCCCCCCTCTCTCCCTCAAGTGCATACAATAAAAGTCCTTTTGAAACCCTATTTAATAAAACATAAGAAATATATGGGCCAAGCATCATTAAGTCCATTTATTCTAAACTAATAAAATAAATCTTTTAACCAAATTGGAAGCCTCTAATGATAATAGGCCCTATCTCTAAGTCATGTCTTCCACAGCTTGAACCAAGTGGATAAAAAAAAGTTCTCATTCTTTCAAGCGTATCTTGAGTGTTGGGCTCTTGCTAATTTCATCCCAAGTGGATTACACCAATTCTTACATTGCTTCCTTAATCTTCTTGGCTCTTGATTTTGCAATTGGCCCATCTGGAACTTGCAAAGGATCTTTAAGAGGCCTACCTTGGTTCCCATCATTCTCCATCTCCTCAAAATGATTCGACCAGAAACATTATACTCACCTGGAAGATCTATTTTATATGCATTGCCATTAATTTTCTCAAGAATTTGGAAAGATCAATCTCCTCGAGGATGCAACTTAGTCCTCCTATGAGCTGGAAATCTTTCTTTGCGCATGTGAACCCAAACCCAATCTCCTGGTTCAAAGATGACACGCCTTCGCCCTTTATTGGCTTGGGAAGCAACTCTTTCATTCTTTTGGAAAATTTGAAGTCGTACCCTCTCATGAAGTGATTTCACCAACTCTGCCTTCTTTTGTCCATCCAAGCTACTCCTGCCGGCAACAAGTAAAGGCATCAAATCTAAAAGAGTACGTGGATTAAAACCATAAACAATTTCAAAAGGAGAAAATGAAGTAGTAGTATGCATGATCTATTATATGCAAACTCTATAAATGGCAAACAATCCTCCCAAGTCTTTAAATTCTTATGAACAACAATGCGTAAAAGTTGAGTTAAAGTTATTTTAACTACTTCAGTTTGACCATCAATCTGCAGATGACAAGTAGTGAAAAATAAGAGCTTAGTATCTAATTCCCCTCCACAACACCTTCCAAAAGTAGCTAAGGAATTTAACATCCTTATCATAAACAATACTCCTGGGCACACCATGGAGTCGCACTATCTCCCTGAAAAACAAGTCAGCCATGTTTGTGGCATCATCTGTTTTATGGTATAGAATGAAATGTGTCATCTTACTAAATCAATCCATATTACTAAATCAATCCACAACCACAAAAATAGAATCTTTACCCCGTTTTGTCCTAGGCAGCCCAAAAATAAAGTCTATAGATATGTCTACCCTTGGCTCACTAGGAACGGTTAAGGGTGTATACAACCCATGTGGCATAACCTTAGATTTGGTCTTTCTACATGTAATGCACCTGCCACAAATGTAATCGACATCTCTCTTCATCTTAGGCCAAAAGAAATATTCATGCAAAATGTCTAAAGTTTTTTTGACACCAAAGTGTCTTATTAATCCTCCACTATGTGCCTCACGTACCAATAACTTACGCATAGAACAACTTGGCACACAAAGTTTACTTTCTTTAAACAAATAACCATCATGCTTGTAAAACTTACCAAATGCCGCCTTATCACATGCCATATACACATCATAAAAGTTAGCGTCATCGGCATACATGTCTTTCACATATTCAAACTAAAGCATTTTAGCACTCATAGAAGTAAGAAGTATATACCTCCGGGATAGAGCATCAGCAACAATGTTCTCCTTACCTTACTTGTAACGGATGACATATGGAAAGGTCTCAATATATTCCATCCATCTATCATGCCTTTTATTCAACTTACCTTGACCCTTGAGATGCTTCAATGATTCATGATCGGTGTGGATCACAAATTTCCTAGGCCATAGGTAGTAAAGCCGAATCTCTAATGCACGAACAAGAGCATAAAGCTCTTTGTCATAAATAGAGTACTTCAGGGACGCCCCACTTAGCTTCTCACTGAAGAAGGCTATGGTTTGCCTATCCTGCATCAAAACGGCTCTAATCATTATTCGTGAGGCATTACATTCAGTCTCAAAAGTTTTGTTAAAATCAGATAATGCTAACACAGGTGCAGAGCACAACCTTTCTTTAATAGTTGCAAAAGCATTCTCTTGATCAGCCCCTCAATGAATCCAACATTCTTTTTAATTACCTCAGTGAGTGGTGCAGCAATGGTGCTAAAATCTTTAACAAAACACCGATAAAAGCCAGCTAAGCAATGAAAGCTTCTTACTTCAGTGATACTTTTTGGCACTGGCCATTCCTTGATGGCCTTGGCTCTCTCTTCATCCACCTCAATACCTTTTGTCTAACAACATAACTAAGAAAAACAACTTTTTCCATGCAAAAGGTACATTTCTTGAAATTAGCATACAACTTTTCACATCTCAACACATCAAACACATATCTCAAATGCTCAATATGTTCATTTAAGTCCTTGTTGTACACTAGGATATCATCAAAGTACATAACCACAAACTTGCCTATGAACACACGTAGGACATGGTTCATTAATCTCATGAAAGTACTGGACGTATTTGTAAGTCCAAATGGCATAACCAACCATTCATAATGCCCATACTTAGTCTTAAAAGTATTTTTCCATTCATCACTTTCTTTCATTCTAATTTTATAGTACCCACTTTTAAGATCAATTTTACTGAAAATACATGAGCCATGCAATCCATCAAACATATCATCTAATCTAGGAATGGGATGACGATATTTTACCGTGATATTGTTGACTGTCCTACAATCAACTCACATCCTCCACGTCCCATCCTTCTTTGGCACTAGTAGCACTGGTACTGCACATGAGCTTATGCTCTCCCTCACGTACCACTTGCTCATCAAATCTTCAACTTGCCTCTAAAGCTCATTTGTCTCCTCTAGATACTCTTATACGTTGGTCGGTTTGGAATAGCAGCTCCGGGCACAAAATCAATCTGGTACTCAATGCCTCTAGTGGGTGGCAACTCATTTGGCATCTCCTCCGGGAATACATTCTTAAACTCCTGCAACAAAGAAACAATCAAACTAGGATGAGACTGGTTAGTTTCATCAGGATTAAGATAAGACTCTTTATAGACAAGAAAAATCATAGGGTGATCTGCGAAGAAAGCCCTCTTAACCCTACTCTCTCTTGTATAGAAACTCACTGTTGTCTTTCATTTTCTCCTTGCAAACTCTCTTTCTTTTTTCTCTTGTGACTCCACTCTTTTTTCTTTACTCTCAACCACCTCTTTACTTTCTTTTTCACTCTTTCTTTTTTGCTCATTTTTACTCTCACTCTTTATTTTTTGCTCAATCACTTTTTCACTCTTTCTTTTTCGATTACTCTCATTCTCATTCTTTCTTTTTTGATCACTCTCATTTTCATTCATTCTTTTTTGAACAACCTCACTTTTCAGTGTCGGTTGGTCCTCATAGACTTGGCTTGGAGTTAAAGGAGCATGTTTGATTGTTTTGTCTTTCTTTTCAAAGTTGTACATGTTCTTGAACCCATCATGTGTCACCCTCCTATCATACTGCTATGGCCTCCCCAAAAAAATAAGGCCAACATGCATAGACACAACATCACAAAGCACCTCATCCTGATACTTCCCAATAGAAAAAATAGCTAACACTTGTATATCCACTCTAACTTCCCCACAATCATTCAACCATTGCAATTTGTTTGGTTTAGAGCATTTTAAGTTTGGTAAATTCAATTTCTCAACCAAAGTAGGGCTAGCCACATTAGTACAACTCCCTCATCAATGATCATACTACATACCTTATTGTTGATGTGGCATCTAGTACGGAAAATATTCTCTCTCTGTTGCTCTGCATCATCCACCTTAATGTGTATATTGAGAGCACGCTTGGCAACAAGAGACTCACCTATCACGGGGTATACCATTCCATCATCACTAGCATCAACCAACTCGGGCACCTCATTAGTATCATCCTCCCTCTTAGTCATCACCTCCTCATTGTCACGCATAATCATTACCCGCCTATTTGGACATTGAGAAGCGATGTGCCTTGAACCCAAACACTTAAAACACTTAATATCTCTATTCCATGAGATTGTTGCTAGTTCCCCCATCTTTTCTCTTAGGTGATTCAGTCTTTCTCTTTGGTTGAGATTCTACCTTGAGATTGTTGCTAGTTCCCTCATCTTTTCTCTTAGGTGATTCAGTCTTTCTCTTTGCTCCAGCTGGATCATTTCTATCCCACTTTGATTTTCAAGTAGTGTTGGAAACCGAAGTGTACCTTGCTGTCCCTTTTCTCTTTAACTGACTCTCCATTTTCATAGCCATGTGCACCATATTCTCTATCTCCACATAATGCTACAATTCAATTACATTGTATATGTCCCTATTCAAACCACTCAAAAATCTAGCCATGGTGGCCTCCCGGTCCTCCTCTACATTTGCCTGAATCATCGCCACCTCCATCTCCTTATGGTAATCCTCCACACTTCTAGACCCCTGTATAAGATTTTGGAGCTTTTGGTAAAGGTCCCTACAGTAGTGGTTAGGTACAAATCTCCACCTTATGAGAGCTTTCAACTCTCACCACGTCTCTACAGGCCTCTCATAATTCCTCCTATTGGTCACTAGTTGATCCCACCAAATAATAGTATAATCAATGAACTCAATTACTGCCAACTTTACTTTCTTCTCCTCAGAGTAATTATGACAATCAAATACCAAATCTATTTTTTGCTCCCACTCTAGATAAACCTCAGGGTCAGTTCAACCTTGGAAGATGGTATTTTCATTTTGATGCTCCCAAGGTCTCTATCTACACCCTCCTAACCCCTAGGTTCCCCTCAAGTCCTCTTTCACGCCTAACTCTTCTATGTCTACCCGACCCAACTTGAAATGCTTAGGCTTCCTCATCCTCACTGTCTCCTTCATTCTCATACTCATTTTCAATCTTAGGCTCACGTTGCCTCCTATCTCTCCCACCTTGCAGATTTTTAATCATTGTTTCTTGATAATCCATCCTATCCCTCACTTCACCCAACACAAACTGTTGTTGTATGGCTTGAAACACAAAGGATGAGTTACCTGCTCTCTCCCTTGGTGATGAGCGACTCCGATGAGACAATGTATTGTGCTGCATAAAAGAATGTTAGTGGTAGAAAAAAAAAAAAAACCTCACACTCTCCCTTACGTGTTTACACTCAAATAATGGCACTCCACTTGTGGTTCACTCTTAATTGACTTT
Organism: Juglans microcarpa x Juglans regia; assembly: GCF_004785595.1. NCBI lineage: Eukaryota > Viridiplantae > Streptophyta > Magnoliopsida > Fagales > Juglandaceae > Juglans > Juglans microcarpa x Juglans regia. The sequence goes on along the minus strand of NC_054601.1, from coordinate 17,915,580 downwards.
TTATCCGATAATAGTCCCACACTCTCTTGCCTTTTACTTCAAAGAGTTTTCTCACTCAAGTTCTTTAAGAACAAATTGAACTCAATCAAGACAATGCAACCTTGTTTTATCCCAACTACTAATTAGGTCCAAGAAACAAGAACAAGAGAAACACGGAATGAATAAAAAATGACACGAGAATCAAGAAAATTATACGAATGAACGAGTAACTATAAGACAAGATACCAACTAGAATGATGTATGCAGCCCCTTTGATGATAAGGCTCAACAAAAAAATTCAGTTTTTATTTGGACTATTTTTTTTTTCTTTTCACCAACTGATTTGATCACAATCAAAAGAATAAGCAATTGAAAAAACACTAACATTAACTCAAACCCTAGAACAAGAGATTTAGGCCAACACAAACCCTAGAACAATGAAATTCGGCAGCCCTAAGAATAGTGAAGAAATTCGCAGCCACCTTTTTTTTTTTTTTGTAATCCTAGAATTAAATATGCAAGAAATAAAAGATAAGATTAGACCTGATTGAAAACTTTACTTTGAATACCAAATGATATGAACGCGTAGGAATGGAATCCCTTGAAACAATCAATTTGAAAACTCACCCAAGAAAGTTAAAATCAAGTCAATGGATGTAAAATCTAGACCTGTTGAGAACTCGTTTCAAGAATTTATATTATATTAAATCTAGACCCATTGAAGAACTTGTCTTAACAATCCAAATTACAAAGATGAAATCACAAAAGTTGTGATTTACCTTTGATAAGTTTAAAAGTTTAATAAAAAACAAGAAGAGTAAACTCAACTCACAATTAAAATTCAATATATTTTAAACTCTAAGTGTTGCATAGCTACAAGCTTAAATAAGCCAAAAATAAGAGAAACCCTAGGCGCCCAAAGTGCATTCTTCCCAAAAAGCCCTTGGCCGAATATTACATGGCCTTCCTACTTGAAACCCTATTTGAAAAATTAACCCTAGCCAAAATACTATGTGGCCGACGCCCCCCCTCAAGTGCATGCAATAAAAGTTCTTTTGAAACCCTAATTAATAAAACATAAGAAATATATGGGCAAGCATCATCAAGTCTATTTTTTCTAAACTAACAAAATAAATTGCTTAACCAAATTGGAAGTCTCCAATAACAATAGGCTCTATTTCTAAGTCATATCTTCCACAGTTTGAATCAAGTGGATCAAAATTAGTTCTCCTTCTTTCAAGCCCATCTTGAGTGTTGGGCTCTTGCTAACTTCATACCAAGTGGATTGCACCAATCCTTGCATTGCTTCATTGATCTTCTTGGCTCTTGATCTTGTAATTGGTCCATCTGGAACTTGCAAAGGATTTTTAAGAATAGGCCCACCTTGGTTCCCATCAGTTACTGTAGCTGCGTTACTGTTCATCCAGGGGCATTTTGGGTAAAAGGTGCCTTGTTTTGGCCTAGGGTTAATTGGGATTTAGGTATTTAAATACCTTGTAGCCGTCAAACATAAGTTTCTTTAGACAATATTAAATTTTCATTGTGAGTTGAGTTTACTCTTGTGGCGCCCTCGACCCCCACGTGTTATTTATATGGAGTTCGTGACACCGGGATGATGACCACACGGATCACGCACCCCAATAACTCTCAGTGCTCAAAGTGTGTACAATATACATAAAATGTACAGTAATTTTCGCAGCGGTGAAAATAAAATGGTCTTTCTTTATTAAGTACCAGAATTGTTCATAAAACAGCAAAATAACTTTACAAATATTTTACAGTCTTCCGTCAGATAATTTAAAGAAAACAAATAACATAATGGAAACAAGTCCCAAAATGCTGAACAACATAACAGCGACTTAAGCTTCTGGCAGAGTCGGTCCTTCAGGTTCATACCCGGGCTCTGCGTCAAACTCTACGGCACCATAAAACAGAACAGTAGGGTAAACACCACTATGAGATTATGACATCTCAGCAAGTAATTAACCAAAATAACATCTAAGAGATTTAAAACATATTTATACAAACACGTGTTCCCATGCGGACAAATAACAACTTACATTTCTTTCCCAAAAATATCATTTTTAGTCTTTCACCCAAAAATCCCATTTTTGTCCCATTCATATTTATTATGAATTCACGCATGCACCACGGTCTCCCCTATGGACCGTCCGCACACCCTGACTCTCTTCGTCACATCACGAGTAACGTCCGTGCATGAGACTTCGTAACGAGCGATGCTCAGTTCCGCGCCCAGCGCGTACATGGCCAAGCATCCTCTAATCTCGCCAGCCAAAGGTCACGGAATCGGTACGAGAGCGTTACCGTCTCGTCCGTTCCCGTCGTCACCCTGCGACAACTCAGAGGATGTCGCGTCAGTCTGTTACGCTTCCGAGTGACCAGAGAAGCTCCACCGAGATAATGCCCCATCTCGGCTTGGGGTCGTGAAACACACGCACCCACGCAACAGTATCAATATCCAACAGACTTCGTGACATTACCGCATAATTTAACAAAATGATAATTTATGCTTTTCAACAGTTTATTAGAATACGCATTTAAATAATTCATTTTACAAGTTCTCAATAAATGCCGAAACACAATTTCATAAATACACGCATAGTCCCATCCGCTAATCCGGCCCAAGGCCCAATTACATTTAAAATCCCAACAACTTTGACGGCCCAAGGCCCATTTTTCCACAATACCATTTAAAGCCCAACACTTCAACAAATACAATACATTTTCATCAAACCAATAATGTACAAATAAACAACAGTTTATAAAGCCAATAAATACAACAATTTATTTATAAAATTGAGAAATTACAAATAATATTTAAATAAAGAGAAAATTACATACACATGATGAAATTGATAAAAAATCTGGAAGATCACGTGAAAGGAAGTGCTGCCAACAATGGCGACGGCGTCTCACGGCTGAACACCGACAAACCGTTTCTCTCAACTCACGGGTTGTAACAAAACCAGATGGAAACTCAACAACAACCCAACCAAAATACAAGATTTTGAAAGCACAAAGAGCTCGGCAAACATCACAACACCTCACAGATTTACAAACCAAATACCCAGAAATTTCAAGAGAAAGTTGTTCTCGGATCACACCAAAAATCCCAATTAATTTATCCAAACCAAAACCAAACACACTTGAACGGAGATCCCCAAACCATGAGAAGTCGTGGTCTACTTATAGGCCAAAAGTGGCGGTTCGCATGGCGTGCGTGTCGCACGGTGGAGGAAGGAAATAACGGCAGCATGCCGTGGAGAAAAAGAAGTCCTCTCGTGGACGGATGGCTCGGCGGCACTCACGGAAGCCATGCCCATCGCCACCGAGGAGCTTGCGGAAGAGCAAGTGACCGTGCGATGCCACAGGTTGACAGCAAACCTTCGGGGTGCATGCCGAACGACACGAGAGAGTGAGACGTAGGTGGAGGTGGCTCTCGGCTGGGATCTAATTTCGGCAGCAGCTGCGTGGAGATCCGGTGGGAGAAGTAGAAATGAAGAAGAAAAAGGAAGAAGAAGAATTGGGAAGGAGGGTAGCAAAGTGCGGCGCGAGAGAAGGAAATAAGATGGAGCTAGGGCTCCATCAAAACGACACCGTTTCTCAATGAAGAGACTGGGTTCTCACGGGCCGCACGGCTGGGCCGTGTTCCGCACAAGGCCTGGGCCCCTGCTGGGTTGGGCCGGATTTCAGGTCACCAAAAATGCACCCACACACCCACGGCCCACAGAGAAAAACACACACACACACACAGCCCAAATAAATAATTAAGCAAATAAAAAGCCCAAAAATAAACACAGGTCCAAAAATAAAAACAATACAAATAATTAAAATAACATTCTCTAAATTAAATTAAAAAATAAAATACCAAAACAAATAACATATTTAATTAACACATTAAATTAAAATAACACCTCAAAATAATAAGGATTAAAAATTCAAGTGAAACTCGAGATCTCACAACTCCTCTTGGTTTTGATTAAATTTTTGAACTTATCAAAAGTAAATCGCAACATTTGTGGCATTTCTCCTTGTAATCTTGGTTCTTGATACAGGTTCTTTAACGAGTCTAGATCCTCCATCCTTTGACTTGATTTTGGCTTTCTTGGGTGAGTTTTCAAATTGATTTTGGGTTCAAGGGATTCCATTCCCACGGGTTCATATCATTTGGTATTCAGAGCAATGTTTCCAATCAGGTTTAATTCTATCTTTTAATTCTTGCATCTTTAAATTCAATTCTAGGGCTTCATTGTTCTAGGGTTGCCAAAAAAAAAAAATGTAAGTTGCTGAAATTCTTAGAGTTTTTGGTTTGGCCAAAATTTGCATCACCTAGAGTTTCAAAATTCTAGGGTCTCCAACATATCTAAGTTTGTCAATTGCATGGTGTGTTGTTCCATTGATTCACTTATACTTCATTGTCAATTCTTGTTTGTTTGAATTCAATTGCTTGATTTTCACAATTGAAAATATCTGCTTGTGATTGAGTTAAAGAAAAGAAGAGAAAATAAAAGAAAGGAAAAGAAAAGAAGAGAAAAGAAAAGAAAAGAAAAGACAAGCAAAGCAAAGAAAAGAAAATTCGAAAAAAAAGAAGAAGTAAAAGTTGCATATTCAAAGGTTGCTACATAGTTATAACAAAGAGAAAGAAAGACATTTGTTGATTGAGCTTTATCATAAAAAGGACAGAATATATCTTTCTAGTTGGTATCTTGTTTTATAATTGCTCTTTTCCTCGTATAAATTCCTTGAGTCTCGTGTCATTTTATTCCTTCTTTGTTTCTTGAACCTATTGTTAGTTGGAATAATACAAAGTTGTATTGTCTTGATTTAGTTCAACTAGTTCTTAAAGCACTTGAGCGGAAAAACTATTGAGGTAAAAGGCAAGAGAGTGTGAGACTATTATTGGGAAAAAACTAATTAAGAGTGAAAATGAGTGGAGTGTCATTATTCGAGTGTAAACACGTAAGAGAGTGTGTGAGGTTTTTCACTAACATTCTTTTTGGGCAGCACATTACGATGTCTTATAGAAGTGACTTATCACCAAAGGGGATAACAGAAAACTTATCCTTTGTGTTGCAAGTCATGCAACAACAGTTTAAGCGGTTGAATTTGGTGTTGAGTGAAGTGAGGAATATGATGTATCAATGGGATGCAGCGTGTAGAAAATTACAAGGTGGGAGAGATAGGAGGAGGCGTGAACTTAATATTGAACATAAGTTTAAGAATAAAGAGTATGGTGAGTCTCTTGTTGCCAGGCATGCTCTCAATACACAAATTAAGATAGATGATACAGAACAACATTGCGAGAACATTTTTCATATTAGATGCCACATCAATAACAAGATATGTAGTATGATCATTGATGGAAGGAGTTGTATTAATTTGGCTAGCACTACTTTAGTTGAGAAATTGAATTTACCTACCTTGAAACACCCTAGACCATACAAGTTGCAATGGTTGAGTGATTGTGAGGAGATTAGGAAAAATAAGCAAGTGCTAGTTTCTTTTTCAATTAGGAAGTACCAGGATCTGGTGCTTTGTGATGTAGTGTCTATACATGCTGGACGTATTTTGTTGGGAAAGTCGTAGCAGTATGATATGAAGGTGATCCATGATGGGTTAAGGAACATGTACAATTTTGAAAATGATGGAAAAACAATCAAACTTGCTCCTTTAACTCCAACACAAGTCTATGGGGACCAACTGAAACTGAAAAGTGAGGTTGCTAAAAAATGAAAGAGTGAAAGTGAGAGTGATAAAAAAAAAAAAAAAGGGTGGAAAAGAGATTGAGCTAAAGTAAGAGTGAAAGTGAGATTGAGCTAAAAAGCAAGAGTGAAGGTGACATTGAGAAAAAAAGAAATAGTGAGGCCAAAAAGGATAAAGAGAGAAAAATGAGAGAGAAAAAAGATGAGGCTGAGATCTCAAGAAAAATGGAGCATGAGTTGAAAAATAATTGTGAGATCGAGAGTTCAAAAAAAGATGAAGAAAAAAAGAGTGATAGAAAAAAAAAGAGTGAAAAGAAAAAAAAGAGTGAAAGGGAAAAAGAGAGTGGAAAGAAAAGTAAGAGTAAAGAAAGTGAGAGAAAAATAAAAAGAAAAGTGAGTTTTTATGCCAAGGCGAGTCTTAATACTAAGACGTACCTTTGCCTAGTGTTGTGTCTCTTTGTTGTAGGGATATAAGGTCGTGTTTTTTAGCGGTGTGTTTAGTGGATTACCACCTATTAGAGAGATAGAGAACTGCATTGATTTTGTGCCAGATGCGACAATTCATACCCAACATTTCTTTAAAGAACATGAGTTCTTGACATACTTGAGGGGACAAGGTAAGTTGTTGACTAGAATGCATGCTAAGTGGGATGACTGTATTGAAACTTTTCATCATGTAATCAAATACACATATGGTGAGGAAAATTTTATGGTTAATGCATTAGCAAGAATGTATGTCCTTATCTTTATTGTAAATATAAATAATATTAAGATTTGAGTATGATAATAAATTGTATGCTAATTACGATGACTTTACTAGTGTCTATGGAACATGTGAGAATGTATCGTTTGGTAAGTTCTATAAACTAGATTGGTACTTGTTTAGAGAGAATAGACTTTTTGTGCCTACTAGTTTTATGCGTAAGTTGCTTGTGTGTGATAGACATGGTGGTTTGTTGGGTAACTTTGATGTAATGAAGACTTTAGACTTGTTGCATGAACGTTTGTAGGAGTATCATTTGCTATTCATTGACATGTTGCATGAACGTTTGTAGGAGTATCATTTGCCATTCATTAACATGTTGCTTGAACGTTTGTGGCAGCATCATTTGCCCTTATTAAAGTCTGCATATAATAAAATCTTGTATACTACTATTTCTTATTCTCTTTTTGAAATTGTTGATGGTTTTAATCCACTTACTCCTTTAGCTTTGATGCCTTTGCTTGTTGATGACAGGAGTAGCTTGGATGAAGCTTTTCAAATTCTTGAGAAAATTAATGATAATGCATATAAAGTAGATCTTCCCGGTGAGTTTCATGTTTTTACTACTTTCAATGTTTATGATCGTTCTCCATTTGATGTAGGTGGAGATTCGATGTATAATCCTTTTGAGGAGAGGGGGAATGACGAGCACCAAGATAGACCTAATCTTAAAGATCCTTTGCAAATTCCATATAGGCCAATTACAACGTCAAGAACCAAGAAGATCAATGAGGCAATGCAAGGATTGGTGCAATCCATTTGGGATGAAGCTAGTAAGACTCCAACACTCAAAATGAGCTTCAAAGAAGGAGATCCAGTTTTGATCCACTTGATATAAGCTACGGAAGACATGAGTTAGAGTTATTGTTTGGACCTTATGTAATTTATTAAAATGGCTTATTTTATTACTTACATGAATTAGTCCAGAATAATGGGGCTTGAAGATGTTTGGCCCGCATATATTTTATGTTTTATGAACTAGGGTTTCAAGAGATGTTTTCAATGGTAGTTTAGGGATTGTTTTAATTTACAGTTAGGGTTTCTTTCGGGAATGCCTTGTATTTCGCCCAAGGGTGTTTTGGGAAATAATTTTATGTTAACCTAGGATTTTTGGGGGATTGAGATATGTAAGTTACTGTAACCGAGTACTATAGCCGCGATACTATTCACTCAGGGTCATTTTTGAAAGATGAGGATTTATTTTGGCTAGGGTTTTAATTAGGCTTTGGTTTAAATACTTTTTGTTGCGTCATTTTAAGTTTATGAAATTTGTTGAATTTATTCATTGTGAGTTGAGTTTATCTCCTCTTGTTCTTGAATGAACTTTTAAACTTTTCAAAATAAATCACAACCTTTGTGGCATTCTTCCTTATAATTTAGGTTCTTGAGACAAGTTCTTCAACGGATCTAGATTTTCATATAATCTAGGTTCTTGAAACGAGTTCCTGAACGGGTCTAAATTTTCTATTGGCTTGATTTTGGCTTTCTTGGGTGAGTTTTCAAATTGATTATAGGTTCAAGAGATTCCATTCCCATGGGTTCATATCATTTGGTATCATTTGCATTCATTGACTTGTTGCATGAACGTTTAGAGGAGTATCATTTGCTCTTAATAGAGTTTGCATATAATAGGACCATACATACTACTATTTCTTATTCTTCTTTTGCAGTTATTTATGGTTTTAATCCATTTACTCCTTAGTTTTGATGCTTTTACCTGTTGATGGCAGGAGTAGCTTGGGTGGACAAAAGAATGCAGAGTTAGTGAAGTCACTACATGAGAGGGTACGGCTTCAAATTGCCCAAAAGAATGAAAGGGTTGCTTCCCAACTCAACAAAGGTGAAGTCATGTCATCTTTGAACCAGGAGATTGGGTTTCGGTTCACATGTGCAAAGAAAGATTCACAGCCCATAGAAGGACTAAGTTGCATCCTCGAGAAGATGGATCCTTCCAAATTCTTGAGAAAATTAATGACAATGTATATAAAGTGGACCTTCCAGGTGAATATAATGTTTCTGCTACTTTTAATATTTCTAATCTTTCTTCTTTTGATGTAGGTAAATATTCGAGGTCGAATCCTTTTGAGAAGAGGGGGAATGATGGGAACCAAGGTGGGCCTAATCTTAAGGATCATTTGCAAGTTCCAGATGGACTAATTACAAGATCAAGAGCCAAGAAGATCAAGGAAGTAATGCAAGGATTGGTGCGATTCACTTGAGATGAAGCTAGCAAGAGCCCAACATTCGAGATGGGCTTGAAAGAAGGATAACCAGTTTTGATTCACTTGATACAAGTTGTGGAAGACATGACTTAGAGTTATTGTTTGGGCCCATTGTTATTGAAGGCTTTCAATTTGTTTCTATCATTTAAATGATTTATTTTATTAATCATAAGAATTAGTCTAGAATAATTGGATGTGAGGATGCTTGGCCCATATATATTTTATTTTGTTGAACTATGATTTCGAGAAGTTATTGTAGCCGCGTTACTATAGCCGCATCACTATTCATCCAGGGGCATTTTTTATAAAAGGGGCATTGTTTTGGCCTAGGGTTAATTGAGATTTAAGTATTTAAATACCTTGTAGCCGTCTAACACAGGTTTCTTTAGACAATAACTAATTTTCATTGTGAGTTGAGTTTATTCCTCTTGGGTTTGATTAAATTTTTGAACTTATCAAAGGTAAATCGCAACATTTGTGGAGTTTCTCTTTGTAATCTTGGTTCTTGAAACAGGTTCTTCAACGGGTTTAGATTTTAATATAATCTAGGTTCTTGAAACGAGTTCTCAATAGGTCTAGATTCTCCATCCATTGACTTGATTTTGACTTTCTTGGGTGAGTTTTCAAATTGATTGTGTTCAAAGGATTCCATTCCCACGAGTTCATATCAATACCTTGAAACGTAATTAAGTATTTAAGTTTTCTATATAGAAAAAAAAATGAATCATTATATTTCCTTAGTATAAATTTTTTCTTTATGGCCTCATATTTTTTCAAATTTAATCACATACCACACATACAGAGAACTTGCTACACATTTTGGTACAGTTATGGATTAAAACAAACCAACATGTACACGTTCATCTGTGTGCACACTTTCGGTGTTTTTGGGCTTACAAACCAGGACACAATAAAGACAATGCACACATTCATTCTGTGTGCACAAACACATCTGGATAACCAGCATAGAACACAGACATAATCTGGTGCATTGTAATCAACAATGCTTGATTGACATTGTATCTTAGTATGAGTTTTCCCCAAGTTTTGGTAGAAGACATTGATTTTTCAAGAAAATTTTGACTGGCAACTAATAAAATTGTAAATAATTCCTGCTCAACCTTAGGCCCCTTTTGGATGCACAACTCAGTCCAGTGCACTTCATTTTTTGACTGAGTTGAACATCCAAACGCAGGTTTTTACATAGGTTGAATAGAATTCAAAACTGAACTCATATGTAGGGCCCACAACTGACAAACATTAATTTTTTATTGTACTTTTTCATCTCTTTTAGTTTACTTTTCTCTCCATTGTGTACAACTTTTCCATCTCTCGTGGGGCCCAACTCAATTGTTTATCACTTTTCTAGTTGGCTGGTCTGGCTGCAAGTGCAACTTGTTAGGAATTTTTTTTTTGCAGGTTTTGGCTCCAGCAGTTGCTTAGACCATGTTAGATGAATAGTAAAATTTAATGGTGGGACCCATTTATTTTACAACTTCTCATAAATATAACTAAACTCATTTTAACATCGAAACATACATAAACTCATCTTAAGTGGGTCTCACAAAACTCACTCAGCTATCTCAACTCACTACTATTAATAAAGAACTCAACTCAGTTCATCTCAACACAACCTTATTGTAAATATTTAAACCTTAGTCAAAACAACTTTGCAGGTAAATATTTAAATGTTGACATGACACTTTCAAAATATGAAAAATGAGAGATCTAATAATGCGATGTGATAAACAAGATTATTAAATGCTAAATAGGTAGTTGAACTGTCATATTCCACATATGCATCGGATTTGGAATATTATAACCACATTGGAATATTGTCATAGTCACTGTAAATATATCATTTTAAATTGAAGGTGTTTGGAAGGGAGGAGAGTGCTAAATTATTAACATAATGCTTTAATGATACATTGCTTTGTTGGTTGTATGTTAAGAAAGAGCAGGATTGTATTTTACTTAACGTGATGTTTCCGCTGCACCAACAAGAAAGTGAGTTGTCCAATATATGGCAATGGAGAATTCGAATGCGGAAAAAAACTTTTTGTGGAGAGCCTGCTTTTATGCTCTCCCATCAAAATTAAACATGTTAAAAAAAATGTGATTGAGAATCCAAATTGTCCCATATGCATCAATGAAATCGAAATAGTTGTGTAACACCCGGGCCCAGCCAAGCCCGCTTTACAAAATTTTTGAGTTTATAGGTAAGAAAAGCCCACCTTGAGTAACAAGTATTTTTTTTTCTTTTTATGGATCAAATGGATTTTCACTCGAAAAATTTATGGGACAAGAGTAATTTTTTTCTAGGTTTAGTCGAGGCCGAAAAACTTAGACAAAAGGCCCATGATTTTAACCCCATACTAGATCAATGCGTGGGCCAAATATATTTTTAGATTAAAGAGCCTAGCCCGTGAAAATAATTTTGGACTCCTCGTTCACTTCCGTTTACTCACTGCATGCACGCTACTCTCTCATCTCTAGGGTTTTCTTTTGGTCATCCACTCATCTATATATTTACACGTTCATCATCCTCAACGAAAACTTATAATAGCCGCTTCTTCTTTTTCTCCCTCTCCTCTCGGTTTCCCACTACCGCCACACCACCTTAGGGTATCCATTGCCCAGCCAAACGAAATCGTAGCCAGGCAGCCCCAACGTTGCACTCTCACTGTTTTTCCATAGCCACGGCATCCCACTATTGTAGCATCGCAAGCCCCAGCCTCCATCCCCACGTGAAACCGACAGCCACCTAGATTTCCCTTCCATAAACCGCAACCACCCACATGCACGGAAGACCACCACAAGTAGCTGCTGTGGAAGCTGCATGTCCTCTTCATCACTCGGTTAGCCCCTGTATTTGCTCATCAAAATAAAGCACTTCGTTTCGCCCCACCGTGAGTTGCAGCTTTACCACCCAGTCGCCGACGTTGCCATTGTCCACCTCCCAGCTCTTTGCACAACCCATTCCCGCACGTACGACGCTACCTGGACAACCACCTTCTTCTCCGCACCGCACGCAGCTCCTCCATTCTTGATGAGTATCTCGGGTCCCTGCCTTGCCAATGGTTGCACTACGTAACACATGGAAAACGTTTTTCTTATAGAGGCTACGTAAATATAGTTTTACATATTATTTTGGTATGAAATCACAATATTGCCCTTTTTATTGGATGGTTTTAGTTAGGAATTTTGTTTATATTAAATCTGTTTTACGTGGTCTTTGTGGGAAGTATAAGATATTGTACAGAGAATACATAGGATTTTTAAATTGTACTAATGGTAGCATATTATTTTTACAGTAAGTATGAAATTTTCTTTTGAACATTTTAAATATGATTACAGAAAATCACTTAAGTATTTTAATATGTTATTAAGTAAAGATTTATTTTAAGAGTAAACAATAATGTTGTGTTTATTATTATGATCTGACCTATTATAGTTTTAGCTGTTTAATTTTAAAATATTTTGGTATAAATATATTAGCTAGAATTAAATTTTATAATTTGATCTCATTAGTAAATAAGTTAGATTTTGTGTTTTGTTCGGACTGATTATTGGGACATTGATGAATTTAGAAAATGTGACGATATTTTAGGATTACGTGAAATTAGGTTTTTGAAGAATTAAAATAGGTCATTTTAGCATTTTAGGCTTAAATATTGAAATATGTGTTCGATTGGAAATTTATGAAAATTGTGTTATTATGTTATAGGTGATGATTAATAGTTGTTCAGCATTTTGAGGAAATTTCTGAAAAGCTAAGAAATCCAGGTAAGCGGGATTCCTATGCTAGACTTTGCATAAAAATAAAATAGGCTGAGGTTGATTTATGAAAAATATTCATGTTTGGTTATGAAAAGAAACTTGAACTTCCTCAGTTATTTGTTCTGCATTACTCATGGGATTCTGTTTAAGAATAAATTATTTTCTGACATGACTGGTGTAGACATGAGCTATTTTGAAATTTTATTTCTGAACTGTACAAAAGAGAGCGAATATGAAATTTTGTGAATAAATTATGTTTTTGTGATTTGATTATGTTCAGTTCTGAATATGTTTCGTACTCTGATATGATATGATGTGATTTCTGAAAACCTCTGGCATAATATTTTGGTTTCTGTTTCTGTTCCGTTCTGACCTTACCATGGGTGTAAAACTATGGCCTCTGTTCGGGTTGGTACCAACTTTTCAGTTTCTGGTGCACCCACTTTGGAAACAAAGTGGTTTTCTGCATGGTCTTTTCTATGTGCACACTCAGGACTCCGAGAATGAATAAAGGGAAGATTCACATTCTATTTCTGTTCGGTTAGCTACTGGGGTTTGCACAACCCTACCGCGGGAGTTAAACATAGTATCTGTTCTGATATGATAAGATAAGATAAGATGTGATGTTTCAGTTTATGCTATGCCAAAGAGATTTTGATTATGATTATTTTTGAACTTTCGCTCTGATATTTTTGATAATATGTTCTGACGCTGCATTTTGAAAGCAAATATTCTGATTCTGCATTCTGAAAGAAAATATTTTGTCCTGCATTCTATACTCTATAAATGTTCATATTTACATACTAGTATATGTCATCTACTTATTAAGTTATTGATAACTCACCCCTTATCTCCAAATATTTTTCAGATAGTTTTGATGGTACAGCTACAGCTGGAGAAAAGAGTAGAAAATTTTAGCAAGATGTGATGATTGTAGTGGAATAAGTGCCTGAGGGTACAAGTCCTTATTTGAGAGTCATAGTTAGTAAACTGATTTATTTTCGGTTATTTTGATTTGATAAGTTAAGGATATTTTTGAGTTTTTGAAGAGTTTTTAATTTATGTTATTGAGAATTTCTTTGTGGTCCCATGAAGGAATATAGATATTTGGGTTGATTAAATAGATTAACATTTTATGGAGTTTTTTGAATTTTATAGTTGTGTTATTGAAGTTGATATTAAGTATTAAGAGCTAGCTTTTCGAACTTTCAGGATCGGGGCGTTACAAGTTGAGTATGCTTAGTGGGGTTGTAGTTTAGCAAAAGATGTTTGGGGAAAATGCTCAATAAAGATACAAAAAAGCAGGATTATGAAGAAGACTTTCTTGGAAGTTCTAAAAATTCTGACTGAGTCCATAGATAATGAGGAATTGGAAGAGATAACAGTAGTAGCTTGAAAGATTTTGCTGGGAAATAACTTTGTTGTTTTTAACCGAGAGTTTATGTACCCATGTAGGCTGGTAATGCATTCAAAACGAGTTTTGCATTTGTTCATAAATTTGGCGCTCAAGAGCACAACAAATGCAGCAACCCCTACAAGCCATAAGTATTGCTAGGTGGTACCCCCAAAGTGCAAACATCTGTAAAGTTGGATTTAGGAACTAAACATTTCAAAGAGTACCCTTGGAATTTGGTAAATTTACCATGCTTTTAGATTTAGACCCTTCCAACAACAACTTTGATGGTATGCATGCTTAGTGAATTATATTTTAGTGAATTATAAAATATACCTTGTTTTGGTGAATTATATTTTTTATTCTGTGAACAACCCAATTTTTGTTTATAAATACTAATTATTTCACATGTACTATCACATCTTCTTTGTTCAAGTACAAATGGCTCAAAATTGTTTTTTCTATTTAAGTGCACAATTATATTTATAGAATAGGCATAGCCCAAGTGCACAGGATGATATACAAAAATGGTTTCAAACTTTATATTTGTTGGTTAATAATTTCATAGGAAGTCTATGCGAACAAACAAAATGTTTTCGCCTCTTATCAGAACCCTAACAAAACCACAACAGCAACAACAAAAAACCTCGTAATTTGCCCAAACGCCAATCATACATACACAACATTCAATTCAGATTTCACTACCCTACTTACATTAACCAATTTTGCAATTGACAAAACAAAATAAAAAGGAAATAAAAGCCCAATCCGAGTTAAATTAGACAAAACAAAAAGGAACGAAACCAAATTCTGCTTGTTCGAATAATATATAGTAAAATATATTTTCCTCGATAGTAAATGGATATCCAAATTATGTGCACAAACATCCATAGAATTATTAAAGACAACGTACACATTCATTTTGTGTGCACAAACAACCCCAATAACCAACATAGAACATAATAATAAATTTAAAGTATAATGAAAATACCCAGGAAGCAAAATAGAAAAGTTGAAGTAGGGAGACGAGGCATGCTTACCTTGTAGGACCGAGTCTTCGGAGCCATCATTGTTGGCCTTTGGGCTTGACGACGTTTATGGCCAGAGACTATGGTGCGTCGTGAGGTGAGATGCGTTATGGTGGATCCGTTTGTTTTTGGCATCTTCAATTTATAGACCATTCTCGGAGATTGAAAGAGGGAATGGGAACGGAAAGGGCATTGAGTAAGTTTTCAAAAAAGCCGAACCCACAGTTTTCAAAAAAGCCGAACCCACTGCTGTTGTAGAGGGCACTAGAGCCCTTCCTGTTCAACGCCCACGTGAGATTACTGTGTTGTTCAGGAGGGGAGAAGACCATTTGATGGTTTGATGGAACCAGCTGTCGTGAAAATGGTTTAGGTGCAGAGAAGAATTGCACGGCGTCGCTGTGATGCAGAGGAGAATCGCATGGACTGATGGATGCAAAGATTCACACTTTGCAACTTACAATACGTAGGGCTTGCAAGTCGCGAGCTTGGGGAAGGAAGGAGAAGTAGTGGGCAAGCTGCTCTGTTGAACGGGAAAAGGTTCATCCATTGCTGATGGCTACGACTTTAAAGAGGGAAAAACAAGGGAAAAGAAAAGGGGCAAAGGTCACGTGGTGTCAGTTGCTTTATCAGTACTAGGTAATTCCAAACAATATTGAGAATTTGAAATCTGAGTTCAGATTGGTAGAAATGAAAATTAATGAGTGTTTATTTTTAGGATTACTCTATCTGTACAAGCCAAGTTGAGTTTGTCTCAACTCAACTGTCTCAACTCACAAAACAAACGAGGCCTTAAAGAAGTTAAACAATCAAACATACGATGCTTACAAAAACTCAAGTGTTAGGGGGAAATTTAACAAACCATTTTGGATGGTGCAATCCACAACTTCCTAAGATGATGCTCGGTTGAGTGCAAATTTGTACGCTATTTACTTGTTGGCAACTCCTCAAACATACTCTCATTCATTGATTTCAAAGCTTCACCATTGTAACACTCGGGCCCAGTCTGAATTTGTTAAATATTTTTGGGTTTATATATGAAAAGCTCATTTGAGTTTTAACGAGTAATTTCAGAGCAACTTACAGGGTCAAAAATTTATTTTGACAGAGTATGGATTTTTGATTGGGCTCAATGATTGGATGAAGGTCCAAATAATAAATCATAGACCAAGGCGGGGCCGGAATATTTAGAACTTGGCCTAATAAAATTTTTCTAAACGTTGAAGATATTGTTGGATGAGAGATTTATTTTGGTCATTTATGGCCTAAATTATTTATCGAGTCCGAACCCATTAATGTGTCCAATTTTAAGCATACTAGAGTTACAATTTTAAAGTCTCATTTGTGATAAAATTTCTTAAACCACTGCCTTCTATATATTTAGACCCATGGATGTAAATCAAGTTGCACCTTCTACATAAATTTATATCAAGCACGATGAGGCCAACACAACACTCAGTCCCACGTCCCCCACAAGTCCAGGAAACAAGCACAACAGCTAACTTCCCACCGCATGCACATCTCTATCCCTCTACGTTCACGACGATTGTCCTTATATACATACAACACATACACGTTAGACCCCATCTTCTAAACTAGGGTTGCCATCGCTTGGATTTTTCGGTGAAAAGACTTTGTTACGTAACCGCCAACAGAAGCACTAGCTTTATTACCCAGTTTATGTTCAGTAGTATTCTCCACGCGTCACTTCCAGAATAAGATCACCGTGAACAACCCACGCCGTCCAGTAGGCTCACCCCCCGAAGCAAAAACCAACCATTGCAAGCCTCCACCGGAAGCAACACGACCACCACCGAAAGAAGTTGAAACTGCTCTGTTTTTGCACCAAGAAACAAAGCACTTCCATAGCCAGACCTTCCTTCCCAAGCACATGTTCAGCCACCGTTCTTGACGAGAACGACTGCAACCCGGTCTTGCTACTCCCTGCACCACCTTACTGCACTACTGTCGCCTCAAACCACCGCCCTCCCTCTCGGTAACATATCTGTCCCGCATGTCGTGGCCCTCTCACTCTCTCTCTCTCTCTCTTTGTGCTTCTTCACTCACTTTATCTCTCTCTCTCTCATCATTTTCTCCCTCTTCTAGTGACCTGCCGCCGCCCTCACCATCGCAGAGCACCAACCAGCTCGCCGCCCTGTTGTGCCTCCACTTCTCTCTCGATGAAGTATGTTTCCTTGGTTGCACGAAGTGTACTGGTTGTTTGTATTTTCATATTTTGTTTTATAAACTCAGTTTTCCCTAAGAGCCCATACATGTTTTATTTAATTCCTAAAATACCTTTATCAACAGACTAATTATAATTTAGTAAGGATTGGTCTCTATTTATCGAACTCACTTTGTGTGGGTTTTATTTTTAAATACAAGAACTTATAAAGAAAATAAATAAAGATTTGAAATATATTATCAGTATTAAAATGTGAGTTTTAGAAGTACATAGTAAGTGCAAGATTTTATTTTGAACCATTTAAAGAGAAACCACTTAGTCTATTTTTCTATTACATAAAAATTGTTGCTTTCCTATATTTAATCAATTTTGTTATAATTATGTTAAGAGAATTTTTTAAACTAGAGATGTATTTTTGTGGCATAGTTATAATTAGTAAAGATATTAATATGCAATGTTAGAAATATTCAGAGTTTAATAGTCAGAAAAATTATGTGGATATGAGGAATTTGGGAAGTGAAGATATTTTAGGGTTATGAGAATTTTATGTTCTGAGGAATTAAAATAAGTATTTCAGGTGTAATTATGTAGTAACTGTTCAATTGGAGATTTATTCAAGTTACATAAACTTTTTATAGGTAACGATTGATATTTATTCGGCACTGCTATAGAAGAAATTCAGAAAGTTAAGAAGTTCAGGTAAATAGGGTTCTTATGCTAGACATTGCATAAAAATAAAATGGATTGAGGTTAATTTTGGAAAATATGTATGTTTTGCTAAGAAAAGAAATTTTGAAACGACTTCAGCTATTTGTTTTGCATTACCTATGAAATTCTATATAGGAATAAAATATTTTCTGGCAAGACTGGTGAATATATGAGCTAATGTTGTACATTCTGTTTCTAAACTATGCAAAAAAAAAAAAAAAAAAAAAAAAGGAATATGAAATTTAAGAAAATTTGTACATGTGATGCAAAAATGTTCTGAAACTGTTTTTGAATATGTGAAAAGATCTGAATTTGTTTAATACTCTGTTTGGATATGTTATAGCATCTGAAAACCTTGTCATGAGATTCTGATTCTGTATTCTAATTAAGTCTGATTCTAATGTTTTGCTCAATTTCCGTTATGGCTCAACCACGGGTTATAATAGTGGATACGACCCAACTACGGGTTATAATAGTAGATATGGCCCATCGACAGGTATAATGATGGTTTATAACTATACCATGGAAATTAAACATGGTATCTGTCTCAATGTGATGCTCCGATATGATGAAAATGAGATCTCAGATTTTGATATGCCAAAGGATTTTGAATAAGAAAGTTATCTGAAAGCTTCAATCTAAAATTTTTGGTAACATGTTTTGATTTTGCATTCTAAAAACAAATGTTTCTGATTATGCATTTTGAAAGTAAATATTTTGTTCTGCATTCTGAATTCTGAAAAATGCTCATGTTTACATACTAGTATATGTTCTCTACTTGCTGAGTTGTTGATAACTCACCCTTTATCTCCATAATATTTTTTAGATAATTTTGAGGTATTAGCTGGAAGTCAGGAATAAGGAGTACTTGTAAGTTTTGTTGATCATGGAAGATTAAGTGCCTTAGGGTATAAGGACTTTTTGGAGAGTCTTTTTGGTAGTACTGATATTTTATGTTAATTTGGTATTTTAGTAATGGATATTTCTAATCTTTATGGAAATGTTAATCTATATTATTGTGGTACTTCTGATGTGTTCTTATGTAGGAACATTGATATTTATGTTGAATAAATAGGTTAATATGTTATGGAGACTCTAGGTTATTTTAAAAGTGTTATTGGAGATGATTTTAAGTGACATGAGTTAACTCTCCGGACCCATAGGGACTGGGCGTTACAACCATTCCCACTTTCTGCAAATTTTTTTACAATTCTTGATATACCCGTGCTAGATAAGCCAAATGGTGGGATAATTGAGGGCTACAAAGTGTTAGATTATGGTAAGTTAATATGATAAATTATTAATAAAGTCAATAATCTTACTTGTACTAAAGATCTTTTTCTAACAAATAACTTTTAATAAATATAATAAAATCGCATTATATTTATCTAACAATCCCATATATATGAGTAACATTAGTACTTAAAGGCAAAGCATTTGATTTTGAGGGGGAGTAAATGGACTTGGATGAGGATAGGGACTTGAATGGGCATCAGGGATTAGAGGAGCAAATGAAGGTGGTGTCCCAACGAATGGAGTTACGAATGGTGTTGACATAACACCACAATAAGCCTACAAGCTTGGGGAGTGAGATGATATGAGAATTTTGTGAATAGTAGTAAGATAGTTTGAGTTAATGTTTTATAGAATTTTGGGAAATGAAAGAGAGAAAGTTGAATAAAAAATATTATAAAATTAAAATATTATTACTATATAGTTTTTTAATATTATTTTTATTTGGAGATTTGAAAAAATTGAATTATCTTTTATTTTTTGTTTATAAGTTTCATAAAGTTGTAATGATTAGTTTGAAAGTATTTATGTCTAAGTGATGTTTAGGACGGAGATGGGAAGAGATGAGATGAGAAGTGATGAAAATTTTAAGATAAAAACTTTTTCCAAACAAGCCCTAAATAAAAAGCAAAAGCATTAGTTTCATTATGCAACAACAATGGCAAGAACAAGGTTGACCAAAATGGGCCTTCATAAAGGATGACCAATCCGTCAAGGATACCTTTGAGTAGTCATTATGACATCTGTTGTCGTCCCCTTTATCCATCAAACTAAATGACCAAACAAAAGTATACAGTATTCTCAATAATTTATTTCATCCAGTCAGAGAACCAACAATAAATTATGTACAATAAATTTCATATCAATCAACAATAATACCTCAACGAGCAGATAAACAGTGCATTTTCAAGATTTGGACGAAGGTAATTGATGCCTCCACAACAAGCAACAATTATAAATTATAGCCACCATTGACAATCAAAATGTCAACCAGTCACGACCAAGCAGCAACTATAGTTTCCAAAGGCTATATAAGCAACAACTATAAATGTGTACAAGTACTTTTAACAATTTGATACTTGATGTTTGCTATTAGTAAAATAGAATCAAACTTTGATACTTATTTGATGAATAACCTTGCAGCAGGTAAAATCATGAGTTGCTCTTAGACTTAGACCCAAAAAGAAAAAAATAAAATTGACCCAATACGTACATTATTCCCTTTTTTTTTTTTCTTTTTTTTTGAAAATACAACCTTATTCTTTCATTCAATCATATAACATTGTCTACAAAACCTTCCATGTCTTTCTGCAAACAGGAAGAAATACAAATTGGTACCACTTCTATCCATACTTGCTCTACATTTGATCTTAAAGCTAACTTAGTCAAACTGTGTGCTATTGTGTTTGTATTTCTGTGTGTATATTGAACTGCCCAATTGGACCATTCAAATAAAAAAGAATTTGAATCTTCAATGATACTGCCAAAGCATGATAAGTCTTCATCTGGGCTATAAACAACTTTAACAATGTTTTGAGCATCTCCTTCGATGTCACTTTGTTGAGTCCCAAGTCTCTGCAAAGTTTCATGGCTTTCCTAAGAGCAATTCCTTCTGCTATTACTAGTTGATCCACATTACCTCTGATTCCACAATATGCTGCTGTGACTGCTCCATTTTCATTTCTAATAATAACTCCTACCTCCATTTTCCTGTGTTTGACATTACAAGCTGCATCCCAGTTAGCTTTAAAGCTGTTTGCTCTTGGTGGTGACCATTTCTGGATGACTTCTACTCTACTGTCCCCTCTTTTACTTGAATCTGCTGTCCCTTCATCTGCTAAGTGGTATTCTTCCAGAGATTCTCTTGCAGATCTGATAATACTACTCGAGTTAAGAAATTTGTTGTCAAAAATAAAACTGTTCCTTCTCATCCACAATCCCCTCATGATGACTGCAACTTCATCTAATTCAATTTTGTTGAGCTTCCCTTCCAGATCTTCCCAAAGCTTAAGCAGATCAGTCTCCATAGCACCCCATTTTTGAGTTGCTCTGTGAGTCTCAGCCCACACATCACTAGCTGCTGGGCACTGCCAGAGAACATGCATGACAGTCTCTTATTCTTTCAAACAGATGGGGCATAAAGGGTTCTCAATAACTTTTTTGAAAAGAGGTTTACTCTTGTAGCAAGAAGGTTGTTTCCTGCCTTCCACATAAAAATCTTCATCTTACCAGGAACTTTCATTTCCCATATAGACTTCCACCTACTATCCATCTCAGCCTCCCTAGAAGACTCTCCCACCACAACCTTCTTTCTATTTTCTTCCGAGAAGTATGCACTTTTGATTGAAAAAACACCTTTTCTCGAGGGACCCTATATCAATTTGTCCTCTACACCCCTAGTGCTCATGGGGATACTACAAATATGATCAGCTTCTTCTTTATTGAAGATAGACCTAATTAGGCCTTCATTCCAGTCCTTTGAAACATCATCGATCAGTTCTCTAACTTTTGAATTGCATCGAAAATTGAGATGGGGGATTGAATACAAAAAGGTTGAGGGGGATAGCAACCATTTTTGACCCCATATGTTGATTTTTGCACCATCCCTAACTTTCCACCTCAGCCCCTCCTTCAGTAACCCCAATGAATTCCAAACATTCCTCTATATCAGAGAAGGGGCATTCCCCAATTTAGCTTCTGTGATAGAGGTGTTCCTGAAGTATTTCTCTTTGAAAATCTTAGCAACCAAAAAGTGAGAGCTTTGTAACAATCTCCAAGCCTGTTTAGCAAGGAGTGCTAAATTGAAACTAGCCAAATCTCTAAACCCCAAACCTTCCTTGCCTTTAGCTATCCCCATTTTTTCCCAGCTCCTCCAATGGATCCCATTACCCCACCAGAATTTAGACAGCATGATATTGATTTCCTTACAAAGCTTTTTGGGAAGCTTAAACACACTCATTGTGTAAGAGGGAATTGCTTGAAGAAATGTCTTGATCAACACCTCCTTCCCTCCCCCCGACAGAAAACAATTCTTCCAACTGTTGATCTTCTGCCACACCCTCTCCTTGAGACCTCTGAAAGTGTTATACTTTGATTTACCAACCATGGTTGGTAAACCAAGGTATTTTTCATAGCTTCCTTGGACCATGGACCCCCATTCTCTTAGAATAAGATCCCTGTCTACCACAAGAGTATTTGAACTAAAAAAGACTGATGTCTTCTCTTTATTCAGAAATTGGCCAGAAGCTTTTTCATACCTTAGCAACAACTCTTGCAATCTCTTCCATTCCTCAACACAAGCCCTCCCAAATAAACTACAGTCATCTGCAAACAGCAGATGATTTACTCTACTCCCTCCTCTCACAACTGTAACCCCTTTAGTATTCCCAGTCAGATTTGAATGATTAAGCAATGAGCTTAACCCTTCTGCACACAATATGAATAAATAAGGGGATAGGGGATCTCCTTGTCTCAGGCCCCTTGGAGGAAAATTTTTTGACCCTGGCTTTCCATTAACTAACATAGAGTAAGAAACTGAGGTTATATAGCTCATGACTAGCTCTATCCAAGCATCACAGAAGCCAAATTTTTTCATTACTGCTTTCACAAATGGCCACTCTATCCTATCATAAGCTTTTGACATGTCAAGCTTAATGGCCATGTTTCCTTTCTTACCCTTCTTCCCCACCTTTATGGTATGCAAAACCTCATAGGCAATCATGATATTGTCAGTAATAATTCTGCCATGAATGAGGGCACTTTGATTGCTTGAGATGATCTCTGTCAGAACTGCTTTGAATCTGTTAACTAGCACTTTGGAAATAATTTTATAAAAAACGTTACAAAGACTAATGGGCCTATACTCAGTTACTACTTTTGGGTCCTTCTTCTTGGGGATTAGAGCAATAAAGGTAAAATTGACAGGTTGGAATGAAATGGTACCATAGAGATGGTCAAGCACAGCTGCACACACATCATCTCCAATTGTTTTCCAATAGTTTTGGTAGAAGCAAGCTCCAAAGCCATCAGGGCCTGGTGACTTTAGAGGTGCATTGCTTTTAATTGCTTCTTCAATCTCCCCCTTGCTAAATGGTCTGAGCAGTTTGTCATTTGCCTCCCTTGTAATCGAGGTTCTAAGTGTTTTAAGCAGTCTTCCATCTCTTCTGAACTAGGCTGAGTTGAACTGAACTCTCAAAATAACCCTTGAAGGCTCCCTCAATGCCCTTTTGGTCTTTGCAGATTCTCCCTTGCCCATCTTCAATCTGTTTGATTGTGTTCTTTTGCCTCCTTTTTTTTGTACAAGCATGGAAATACTTTGTGTTTCTGTCCCCCTTTGCATACTAATTTCTTTTAGCCCTTTGTTTCCACTTAATATCCTCCTTCTCAAGCAAAGTTCCAACTTCTTTATGTAACTTCTTTATTTCAGCTGCATTAAGGCAACTCTCTTCATCTTGTAACATTTTCAGTGCCTCAGTTTTTAACTTTATTTCTTGATTCCTGTCAAGTTTGAACTGCTTACTCCATCCCAGAAGTGCCCCTTTACACCTTTCTAGTTGTTTTGTTATTGGGGTTTGTGAACCTCTCCTTCCTTCATTACTCCTCCATGCCTCTTGGATTACTTTCTCACATTCCTCCTCCTTATTCCAACTTGCTTCAAATCTAAAGATTCTACAATCATTCCTTGTGAATCTGTCCCTTCTGTTCATAGTCAACAGGATTGGCTTGTGATCTGAACTCCTGCCTGTTAACACTTCCACCCTATATTCCTTAAACAACTGGACCTAGGATGAGTTTGCTACTACCCTATCAAGCCTTTCTTTCATGAATGAAGCATCCTCATGTCTGTTGCTCCATGTGAACTTGTTGCCCACCCACTTTAAGTCTGACAAGTTCCCTTTCTCCAATACTTTTTTGAAATTTTCCAGGAGTTTCTCTTGTCTGGGTCTGCCCCTATCTTCTCATCATGAGTTAAGATTTCATTGAAATCTCCTAACACACACCAACCTTGAAAATCTGTTGGCTTTAAGGATGACAGTAGCTCCCAAGCTTCAGCCCTTTTGTGAGTCTCAGGATGGCCATAATAACATGTCAACAGCCACCTCGAGCAATCCACCTCATTTGATATCTATGCATTTATTTGCCTTTGTGTGTAATTCAAAACTTCTAAATGGACCCTACTACTCCATAAAAGTGCTAAACCTCCTTTTTTGACCCACTGGTTCTACCACAAAACACCCTTCATACTTAGGTCTCTTCTTAAAACCTTCATACTTGACTGCTTTTAATCTAGTTTCCATTAAGAAAACTACATCGAGTTTCTTCTCCTCCACCAATAGGTAGAGATCTTGAATTGTTCGAGGGTTCCCAAGCCCTTGGCAGTTCCAACTTAAGATTTTCATTGAGAGTGGTTGGACTGGTGGCCAGCCTCCGCTAATAATTGTTGAGAATTATCCTTTGAACCTTCACTGTCCAACTTCCCTAGCTTGATCTTTTTTTGCACTTTTTCACCCCCCATCACCTCTTCTTTTTTCCTTTTTCTAGTAACATACCCACCATCCTGCTTGGTGACCTCCCTTTTCTCTCTAGCTCTCCTTTTCCCCCTCCCTTAGTCTTCCTATTAAGCATTCCTTAATCCATGCCAATAGTGACTGTTTGCACAGTCTCCCCACTTGCTTCCACCAACCAACCATTTACCCCTTCCATTCTTTTTTTAGATGTATCTTTAGCACAACAACTCTTTACTTCATTCCTCTCATCCCTTCCCCTTAACCCATGCACAGTATTCTCCCCATCATCACACTCATCCTCCGTGTTCTTTTCATCCTCGCCCCTTTTTGTTTCCTCACCCTCTGCCTCATTCTGGTCAACCCTTTCCCCTCATTCTCCCTCATTCTCATCTCTCCACTTGCTTTCAAAGCCATCAGCTCTTATTTTCACCTTGTACCCCATTTTTGTGTCAGCCCTTAACCACACTCCATATTGCAACTTTTCACCCACCTTCCCAGTACATTCCTGTGAGCCATGAATTAAGCAACCACACTCAAAGCAGAACTTGGGCAACTTTTCATATTTAACTGGGATCCAAAACTTGTCACCTTTTATCGTGATTTGACCAGGGCTTTCATAAGCTTGATGTTGATGCGGACCCTTAGAAACTTACCCCATCCAATCCCATCTTCTTTTGCAACCACCTCTTCTACTTTACCTATTGTTTTCCCTATCTGTTTGCCATATTCTTCATTCATGCATGCAAGAGGCATATCATACATTTGGACCAGAAACTTTCCTTTTCAAACCTCATTCTTTGCGGGGGTGTATATTCATCAAATAGCTTCAAGGCTAATAGATGTGAGTCAAAAAGCCAAGGTCTCCCACTCCATACGCACTGCTTGTCTGCTTGGTTAGCAAAGGTTATGGTAAACATGTTACCTCCTAGTTCAACGAACTTAATAGGCTTGCTAACTCTCCATACTTTCTTCATTGTATCCTCAAGAACCATTCTGCCGATGTTCCTATCCAGACAAATCTTTCCTACCAAGCTACAGTCTCCTTTGAACCCTATTACCTCATTGATAGCATCATCAATGGCTATAGCTTCCCCTTCCTCCTCCGTCAAACAAAACCTCCCCCACTGTTCCTCCAGATCATTCATTGATGAAAACTTTTCCTCACCTTCACACCTGCAACTTCCTCTAGCTTCCCCCGTAACCACCAGCTCAGTACGAATTACTCCTCCGTACTCCACTGTGCATTTCTTTCACTCAGCTACGTAACCACTCACCTTGAACGTACGTAACCTCTTCCCACCACCTTTCCGTTGGGAAAAGGTGTGGTCCCCCCCCCCCCCCCCCCCACTTCACCTCAGCCTCCCACTAGGAGAAACAGAGAGAAGAATCGAGTCTCACAACAACTTGGTATGTTTCCTGACGTACATTATTCCCTCTTGATATACATATACATGTATTTATAATCAGACCCAATATGCTATTTCTATTGCAATAAAGTAAAAACATGCATACAAAATAAAAATGGATCTTCCCTTGCATCGAGTTATTGTTCATTGCCCATAAGGAAAGACCCAAAACGCTATTTCTCTTGTAAGAATAACATTTTAATTTGAAATTCAAAAGCTAGGAGAAAAAAAATTAGACAAGACGCCAATGGACCTTTGGGAAGAAGAAAAGAGTAATGATGTGTTATACCTTATGGATTTCTTGTTCTTCCTTCTTGGCTCTACTTTCTCAATTCTTCAATGATGAGGTTCTCAAATTTGGGGCTTAGGGTTTAGAGTATCAAATTTTGGAACCTAGAATATGAGATTTCGGGATCTAGAGTTTCAGATGGAGGCTGATCTTCTTCTTTCTTTGACAAATTCGAATTTGCTTCAGACGAGATTTTGCTTCAAATGAGAGAACATAAGGGTGCTTGCTTTTGTTGGGTTCGAGTCCTGCTTTAGATGAATGAAATATTCTTAGCATCCGCCCCTGTGCGCATCAGCTAGTTTGCACACTTTACGTGTCACTCATTGTGCTCTCCCCATCACACGGTTCCCCCCATTTGAATTTCATCTGAAATTTCCTGTCAGAAAAAGTTTCCCACCCAGAGACTTCGTCTTCAATCTCACCCCGACCCCAAGCACGTCGGTTGCTCTAGTCCAAGCCCCCAACCCAATGCACGTCGACTGCACTCGACAAGAAAGAGAGAGAGCTGAGGCGAGAGAGAGAGACCGACTGAGGCGAGAGAGAGAGAGCCGATGAGAGAGAGAGCTACTAATGAGAGAGAGAGATGATGAGATGAGAGAGAGAGAAGATGAGATGAGAGAGAGCCGAGATGAGAGAGAAACGATGAGAGAGAGACGGTGAGAGAGAAAGCTGATGAGATAGAGCCGCTGATGAGAGAGAGCCGTCCGCTGGAAAGGGAGCGGATGAGAGAGAGATGTGCATTTTGCTTAATAAAAAAAAAATTAAAAAAAAAGGTAGGAGATTGCCACGTAGGGTGTGCAAAATTGCGCACCACTACAGTGGTTGATCCCTATCAAAACTCTAGATGAATTTCATTTTTTTTCCACATCATTGGATGTGCCAAGTGTGTTAAATTTCGAGGTGTAGCACTCCTGATAATGTAGTGTATGATAATACGAGAATGATACATGTCCACACTCTCAAACTATCTAAATTATTTTCTTCTTGGAAAATTATTATATACTGTTAATACGAATTATTTTATAATTATTAATTTTTTCCTTGCAAACAAATTCAGTACTGATAAACATTTGGAAAAATGATACTTTCATTAACAATTGTATCGATAAAGTGTATCGATTATTTAAAAAAAAAATATTTGTGCATATTTAGATTTTGGATTGGTTTTAATTTAAAGATGAGATGAAATGATTTTAGATAAAAGATGAAAGTTGAAAAAATATAGTTAGAATGTTATTTTTTAATATTATTATTATTATTTTGAGATTTAAAATAGTTGAATTGAGATTTGAAAAAATTAAATTATTTATTATATTTTATGTAAAAATTTTAAAAAATTATAATAATGAGATGGGATGAGATAAAACACTTTCTGAATCTAATTTTAGTATTTGTTTTAAAAAAAAAATTCTAACATAAATAATTAAAAAAAAAGAATAGTTAACACAATCGATACACGATTCGATACAATTATCGTATCGGTGGGTGTAGGACGTAGCGCCGTCCAAACACTTGTTACTGGGTTTTAGCTAAAAAATAAAAAATAAACACTTGTTTCCGTCGAATGTGCTTTAGCCATTGCTAACTGCGAAACACCTCTCAAAAAGTAGCAAAAAGCAGAAATCAAGACTTGAAAATCGAATTAGAGCGTTTGATTATCTCTGTATACGGAATCTCGCGGCTGAGGATGCAAGGGCCAGGCTCCAATGGTTTGGCCCAGCTTCAGGCAACCATGCACTCCGTCGAGCTCGCCTGCACTTCTATTCAGGTGCCCCCAATCTTTCTCTCACCCTTGTATTCGCTGTTTGGTTACTCAGAAAAACGAAACGAAAGTGAATAAGGGAAAAAAAAAAAAAATTAAAGAATGAGAAAAGAAGGGAAAAATCTTGTCTAGACGTTCACCTGGTGGGTATGAAACCCACGGCCACATCCTCGACACCGTTCATTCGATGGGATTGATTAAAGTAATTATTATAACCTTGATGCATGTTTCACTTTATTCGATTACTTTATCTTCGCATGTACATTATAGAATTGGAAGTTGGAGGTGCTTTAGCCGTTATACTGCTTCTGGGAATTCTCATTTTGATTTCTACACTTACCCTCTCTAGATGCGCTCACATGACACGTATATGAGGATATTATGTTCTGAGGATATATGCATGCATTTGGGAACTGATAGTGATGCAATCACGTGTGACTACACACTTTCTCTTTTATGCAGATGCATATCAATCCGGCAGCAGCTGAGGCAACACTATTGTCTCTACGATCGACTCCGCAGCCATATCAGTTATGCCAATTTATTCTTGGTAAGTCAATGTTTGAAATATTTAATGTATGCCACATTTCTTTCCTCCATAAATCACAGTTATATAAAGTTCTGCTTCTGATGCTTTTAAGTTATCACTATGTGACATGTAGAGTTGAACATAAGCCACAACATCTGCATCTGCAAATGGGTTCTAGGGTTGTTACACTTAATGTAGCCTATCATAGTGAAAAGAACTTTTAAATTGAATGAAAGGCCTCCATGCTTCAATCCTTTAAAAAGTGCTCTGAACTTAAAAGATCTTTTTCTTTTGTAACAATTTCTAGTTCTTAATTTGGTATACTCATATGTATACCTCCGGTGTACTTGGGCTATGCCTATCTTTATCAATACAATTGCTTATTACCTATAAAAAAAAAGAAGATATTTTTCTTTTGTTTTTGATTGTGTGCAACATATAATTGTTATTGAAGATTTTGTAAGTTACACACTTGTTACCTATTTTTGAACAGTAAGTAAGAACTTAATTATTAAGAAAAGTATGCATAGCCAAGTACGTGGGACATATACAAGAGCAACATCTATGCATGATTGTCTAAAGATACAAGGAAACCATGCCATTAAAATCTATTAAAATCGACCAATGCAATAAGGTATCGTTAAAAAACATTACAAGCTCGTCCATTGTTTGCTCACGATCCTCAAAAGTCCGTCCATTCCTCTCCATCCATATGCACCACCATAAATAGATTGGGTCCATCTTCCACTTAGCTGCTATTTGAGAGTTACCTTGAATGCCTCTCCAACTTGCCAGTAAATCAACCACCCTTCGTGGCATCGCCCAATGTAGCCCCACTCTAGCAAAGATATCATTCCATAAGCTCATGGCTATATGACAGTGCAATAATAAGTGGTACACGGACTCCCCACATTTCTTGCACATGTAGCACCAATTCAACACAATGATTTGGTGTTTCCTTAGATTATCTAAGGTGACGATTTTCCCTAATGAAGATGTCGATACAAAGAAAGAAGCTTTTTAAGGGGGCCTTAGCCTTCCATATGTTATTCCATGGGTATGGATTTGTATTTTGTGTCATAAGGGACTTGTAGAACGAACGAACACTGAATCTCCTCTTCTTGGATGGTTGCCAAAGGATATTGTCAGCTCCCCCATTCACTCTACTAGTATACATGAGATTGAATAAATCTATAAATGTGTTAATTTCCCAATCTTGTGCAGCTCTAAGGAAAATGACATTCTATTGAGGGGAGCCACTAGATAGATCATTAAGGTTTGTAATTGAAGCCTACTGTCTTTGTGCAATACTGTAGATCTTTAGGTAGGCTTCCTTTAAGGTTCGATCACCACACCACAAATCACGCCAAAATTTAATTCTAGAAAAGGCCCAAACTACATGGCCTATACTTCAAAAGGACTAGTCAATTATACAACTGGAGTCCTATTGGAATATTATAAAGAGCAAAAACTTCTCCTTCCCAAATAATGTGGGATCCCATACACCACCTATCCTCACTTATCATATGAGGTGTCACAATATGCCTTCTCCATATTATGACTTGATTCTACTATCGAAGCATTTATTAGCAATGAGAACCGAGTCAAGAGTTTGTTTGCCTCTTACGAAGACATTTTGGGGCTTCGAGATAATCCTCTTCAACATCATGCTCAATCTATTAGCCAATACCTTCAAAAGGATTTTGTACATCCCACTCACTAAGCTAATGGGTCGAAAATACTTGATCTCCACAACTTACCAGCCCCTTTTCAGCAATTGAGCAACCACAAAAGGAATTTCTTGATGCGTATGTATAAGCATTATATTTAATTTTGTTCTCACTAGCTTTGAGGGGGCTTTTTGGTGTGGCTCAACCAAACATCGTGCTTGTGCTCATGGTTTTGCTGCTTTTGTTTCATATGATCCATAGATTGTGTTGCCATGGATGTGGAACTGTTTGTGACTTCGCTTATATGGGAACCCTTTCTTAGTTTCGTCTCGTTTTCTATGACTACATTTGAAAAAAAACTAAGTTGAAATAAGATTATATATAAAAACACATGCTTTATTTACAATATAATCAACAACGGTGGAATGATTATGTTGTTATTTTGCAATTATACATTCTATGATTATTTTCTATCTTCCAATATCAGAAAGTGGATGTTATTTTTGCTTGAAATTTGAAATCTTTATGGCTATGATATGAATTTTTGTCATTACCTTCCCTTATGTCGTTCTTTGACCTCAAATGGTTTAACTAGTTAGTTGGAATGGAGCTCTTCAAAGAATACATCATGGAATAGAGATTATTTTTTTTTGATAAGTAAGAAACTTTATTGATCAACTGAAACTGGGTGAAGCCCATGTACACAGGAAGTATACAAAAGAGACACCTAATTACATTCTAGAACGCTGAAAAGAAAACAAAAACACATGAACATTCCCTCCCTTTAGTACAATAGCAGAAAACCACTGAACCAAAGAAAACAAAAAAAAATTCCATATTTCCTCCACAGCTCTCTCCTTGTTGTTGAAGCACTTCTCATTCTTTTCCTTCCATAAACACCGCATTAAGCACAAAGGAATCATCCTCCACGCTGCTGCCAGTTGAGAGCTATTATGATGCCTATTCCAACTTGTTAGAAGCTCCACCACTCTTAGGCATAACCCAAGTCAACCCAGCTCTACTAAAAATGCCAACCCATAACTCCCTAGCCACCTCACAATGTAGAAGTAGGTGGTCAATCGATTCACCATTTTTCTTACACATGAAACACCACTCTATTACAATCATCCCACGTTCCTTTAAATTATCTACCGTCAAAATCTTTCCTAAAGCAGCAGTCCAAGTAAAAAAAAACAACTTTATACGGCACCAGAACCCTCCAAATACACTTCCATGGGAACGAAATATGCTGTTGATCTATCAACACCTTATAAAATGATTTAACAGAAAACTTGTTGCTCCCCATATGTTTCCACAGCATTCTATCTCTCCCATTTCCTCCCATCTTCATGGAATAGAGATTATTGGGAATCATTTGTTCTTTAGGCTGCGGGGATTGGATATGGTTGTCAGTCTCGTTTTTTTTTGAGCGATTGTGGAAAGCTTATGACAGAAGAAGATGCTTTGCAATGCCTTTTCTGAAAAATCTGCAGAGAGAAAATTTGGAGTGTTATAGCGAAGGAATAAGTGTTTAATTGACATCATAGATTCGTAATGACATCTTTGTCGAAGTTGTGATTACGATTAGAACAACAGGAGGAAAGACAATTGTAATCTAATTGTAGAAGGCTTACCTCAGGCTCATTTATCCCTTATTCCCTACCCTTCCCCCTCACTCACATGCACGCACAATGAAAAAAAACAACAAAGAATAACTAAAATGCGGGATTACCTAAGTGGTTGGCATGAATCCCATGTCTGGCTTCAAACAGCGGGATGTTCCAGTGTGTGTTCTCACTAAATTCAGTGTTTTCCTATTAACTATGGATTATTTGATTGGAAAGAGAGAAAATTCTTGGTGTACTTTAATTCACCAGTGATTTGATAAACATGCAATACCTCTGTTCACAGACTCAACTTGTATTTCCTGCTGATCGTGGTTTTGCCTTTCCAGAGAATTCTCAGGTGCCAAATGCCAGGTTTCAAGCTGCTGCAGCAATTCGTGATGCAGCGATAAGGGAATGGGGTTTCCTCATAGCTGATGACAAGAGAAGCTTGATTAGGTTGTCTTATATGCTGTTACCTTTATCATCCTTGTAGCCTTCAATTGTATCACTATGTGACTTCCTCTTAATGTATGGATTTCTTATCCTATTATAAAAGTTAACATTTTAATTGATCATCCACTGAAAAAAAACATTTTGCTTGTAGTTTTTGCCTTTGCTTTGTCATGCAACATGCTAGCTCACCTGAGGGCTATGTCCTGGCAAAGGTTTCTTCTGTGGCTGCTCAATTGATGAAAAGGGGCTGGTAAGTTGTACAAAATATTTTATGTAAACTCCTAGTAGAATGTGTAAAAGAAGGGTATGGCATTTATTCTTTTATTTTATTTTATTTTTATTTTTATTTTTATCTAGGAGGCACATTTATGTAACCCTTGTTGGCAGCAGCACTGTCTTTTTTTAGATCCTTTTCACCTATTACATGAGCGTAGATCATGTCTCTATGTTAAAAATGTGACATGAGACACTTATTAAAAAAAAAAAAAAATGTGACATGAGTGACCAACCTTTATGAAACGCTCTGAGCGTATGCTCCATGTTTTTGATGGAAATAGTGTGATCGGGTCATGTTTTTCTCTTCTAAGTGGATTACTAGCAATTTTGTGAGTCAAATTGCACTCTGTATTTGGTTTGATGAAATGGTTTGTACAGTTTATTCTATTATATATATTTGATAATTTCAACCTATGTTGCATTTTTGTGTTTCAGTAAACTTGAATTAACATTGAACTTGCGATTGCTTAGATTTAGGTGTTAGTACACTGTTTTAAAATTTGTAGTACTTTTTGTGTAGGCTCGATTTTACGGCTGTGGAGAAGGAGGCATTTTTTAATCAGGTATTGGTGTGCATATGTACATCTGTATTTAAATGTGTGTATCTGCATTTTTTAATAAGACTTGGATCTATAATTCTTATCTACACCTAGGCATTTTCTTCCTTTGCATGTCTATCTTTTCTTGCTGCATATCTGCAGCTCATGCTTTATTCACAATAATGGAAAAGGAAACTAATGTTTTTGATAGGTAAAAGTGTTTTAGAAACATTTACCATCTTCAACCCTTTATTTTGTCCCTTCGTAATTTTTTTTATCAGTATTTTTGTCCCTTTGTTCTTGTAATGCCCCATTCCTCTAGGGGGTTAAGAATGTTGCTAACTTTAGAAAAGACACGAGAGACCGAAATGCTTCTAACCTTTAAAAAGTTTTTCTTCTTAAAATAAAACAAAAGCAAACTTTATTAAATATTGAAAATTATAATAAGTGCTTCTATAAACGATCTTATAATTTTCAATATTTGTTTTTACTTATTAAAAAAATATTGAAAACTATAAGATCGTTTACGGAAGCACTTATTAAAAATAGTTCAAGTCTTGTGTTTAACAAAATAACTTATTAATGAATTAAGGCATAATCTAAAATCCATAAACTGTCTTGGCCTTTGCCTTGTCTCCCTAAGCCAAGTCTTGTCCTGTAGCTTTATTGTCATATAAATCATCATCTGAAGGTTGGGACATCTTTTTTTGATCAGTAAGAAAAATTTATTAATCCTCATAATTAGGCAAAGCCCATGTACACGAGAAATATACCTAATTACATCGTACTAACAAAAAAAGAAGCATACAAGTCATTAAAATTAGCCCCCTCTAATACAATGGCCTTAGCCCAAAGTAACAAAGATTGACAAAATAAAACTCTAATCACCCCTCCCCCCCCCCCCCCCCCCCCCCCCCCCCCCCCCCCCCCCCCCCCCCCCCCAACACACACACACACACCACTACCAAGAAGGTTCTCTATTTTCAAAGCAACGTCCATTCCTCTCGTTCCATATACACCATGTAAGACATAAAGGCACCATCTTCCAAACCTCCGCTACTTGACGATTTCCCCTTACTCCATTCCAACAAGCCAAGAGATCCACCACTCTTTTAGGCATCACCCATGCAATATCCAGCCTTGCAAATATATCATCCCAAAGAGCCTTTGCCACGTCACAATGGAGAAGAAGGTGGTCTGTTGATTCTCCATTCCTTTTACGCGTTAAACACCAATCCATTATGAAAATACCGTGCTTCCTCAGCTTGTCTATGGTCTAGGATTTTTCTATGAGAGGCCAACCAACCAAAAAAAGCAACTTTTAGAGGCACTTTGCTTTTCACAATACGCTTCCAAGGGAAAATAGTAGAAGATTGGGAAGTCAAAGCATTATAAAATGACCTTGCTGAGAAGTTCTTGTTTCCGGGATGAATCCACAACATTTTGTCCTCTACACCATGCTCCAAAGTCAATGCGCATAGGGTGCTGTATAAGTCAGAAATATTTCCCAGTTCCCAATCTTGTGCTGCTCTTATAAATGGCACATTCCACTGCAGCAGGCCATTTGAAATGTCCATATGATCGGCAACTGAAGCTTCCTTGTACAATGCTATTCTAAAAAGAGAAGGAAAAGCCTCCTTGAGAGCAGTCTCACCGCACCAAACATTAAACCAAAATCTGACCCTAGTGCCTCGACCCACCTTAAATCTGAAATTGCAAAAAA
This sequence comes from Juglans microcarpa x Juglans regia, assembly GCF_004785595.1. NCBI lineage: Eukaryota > Viridiplantae > Streptophyta > Magnoliopsida > Fagales > Juglandaceae > Juglans > Juglans microcarpa x Juglans regia. Next base: position 17,880,748 of record NC_054601.1, on the reverse strand, counting down.
AAATCCTCCCAGCCCTTCCTAATAAATTTCCAGACACCCACACCATATGAACCACGCACTTCATTAGAAATCCAGCTACCCCAAGTGCTCCCAAATTTAGCATCAACCACGGTCCTCCATAAAGCATCACTTTCTTGATGGTACCTCCAAAGCCATTTCCCGAGTAAGGCCTAATTGAAAGTGCTCAGCTTTCTTATCCCCAAACCACCACAAGAAAGGGAGGGAACAAATCTTATCCCATTTAATCAAATGGAACTTTTTCTCATCACCAAGTCCACCCCACAAAAAATACGAAATATTTTTTCCATTCTATTAGCTACTCCAAGAGGGATTGGGAATAAAGAAAGAAAATACGTAGGGAGATTGGATAAAGTACTTTTGATAAGGGTGATTCTACCCCTTTTGGAAAGATTCATCCTTTTCCAACCAGCCAATCTAATCTCAATTTTTTTGATAACACTGTCCCATATTGACTTGGATTTATAAGGGGCACCCAATGGAAGACCAAGGTACTTCAAAGGCAAAAAAGAGACCTTACAACCCAAGATATCAGCCAAATCTCCAATTGAATTAACCAGCCAACGGGTACCAATTCAGATTTAGATAAGTTCACCTTGAGGCCAGAAACAACTTTGAAACAAAGCAAGAGTGCTCTCAATGATTGCAAGTGGTCAGGATCCGGCTTACAAAAAATTAAAGTATCGTCGGCGAAGAGAAGATGGGAAACATTGATGCTCCCAAATGATGAACCGCCCACTAAAAAACTAGACAAGAAAGATCCATTCACCGCTGCCTTCAACATTCTACTACAAACATCCATAATTAAAACAAAGAGAAAAGGAGATAGAGGATCTCTTTGTCTCAAACCACGAGAGCTGTTGAAAAAACCCTTGGGAGTGCCATTGACCAGCACTGAAAATGTAGCGGTAGTGTTGCAATGCTTCATCCATACCTTTGCCTCAGGTCCTGGCGCTTTATCACCTTCCATACCTTTCAACACATTATACACCTCTTCCTCTTCAAACATCCTTTCTAACCAATCAGCACACGATTGATCAATCATGCAAATACCAACCCATCAACCTTAGGCCTCCAAGGGAATTGCTCCATAAGCAGGTTATCAAAAAACTGCAGTGTGTTCCTCAATATCAGATCTGTTTGTAAGGATATTACCTTCTGAGTGCAGCACCTCAATAGCATTAAATCTTCTATGAGAGTTTGCCATTCTATGAAAAAATCTGGTGCACTTATCTCCTTCCTTTAGCCAAAGGGCCCTTGATTTTTTTCACCAAGAAATCTCTTCCAAAAGAGTAAGTTTTTCCAGATCAGTCATTACTGTAATCTTCCTTGCCTTCTCCACATCTGTGAGAATCCCAGCAATCTCCTTCTCATCAAAGTGTGATAGTTCCTCAAAAAGAGTCTTCCTCTGATCGTCAATCTTCCCAAATATTTCATCATTCCACAATTTCAGATCTTTCTCCAAAGCTTTAAGCTTTCCAGCCAACACAAAACTGGGTGTGCCAGAAAAATCATAAGAGGACCACCACAATCTCACCTTCTCCACAAAACAATCAACTTTTAACCACAATCTCACCTACTTACACTACCTTCCCGAGCATCATAATTAGTAGAGCAAGCCTCTTCAACTCCCTATCTTTTTTGGCATAAGATCTAGCCAGAAGAGGCTGGCCAGCCTCAATAGCTATGAGAAATGAGTCTAATACTAAATAGCTAAATAGGGACATCTAAAACATTTTAAATAAAAATGAGTCGAATACTAAATAAATAATACATCGTGCAGTAAAAATACTTAATATAGGATTTCTCTTAAAATCATCCTACATAAGTATAAGATAAAATATCAATCATTTAATTCATAATTATTCTATTTGAATGCCTTTACACCACACATCATCCGCGTGACATAATTTGATTTGGAAGATAAATTTTAAAATTAGAATCTTACACAACAAATTATGCCATGTGGATTGTGTGTGGTGTAAAGGCTTTCAAATAGCACTACTCTTTAATTCAATATATAAATCCATCTGTCATAACCGTCATATCTGTCACATCCGTTATCACACAGAATTACTCCCGTGTGCTAGGGTTGGCGATCTCAACAATCATGAGCCCACCCATAGGCCTTGAGTGAGATGGTTGTCATTAGGTGCACTGCTAATGAGCCACTCTTGGTGTTGCCAACCGCTAGGCCTGTGCAAAAAACCCTTTGACCCGACCCGACCTGAAAAATCGGTTTTAACTACATCTCGGGTTCGACCCGTACAACCCGCCTCTTAAAACATGAAACCCTAGCCAGCGACCTCCCACTTCTCTTTGCATCGCCTCCGTTCCCCCCCTCCCCACTTCTCTTCATCGCGACGCTATCATCCACAACCCGAGAGTCTTCAATGGTTTACTTGGAGCGACGGCGAAAGCTACAAGCTTTACTACAAGTCTTAAACTTCCAGCAGAACTCATTGTTGCACTGAGAGTCACAGAGCATGGGGAAAGTGAGGAGGTCGACGCTTCAATCAACAAGAGCATCGCATTCCATCTCAAAACTCAATCCAGGTAACCATTGATTCAACTTTTTCGGCGATCAAACCAAATGCTTCATTTAATTTGCGTTAAGCTGCCCCAACAATTAAGGCCCAGAGCTTCACCAATCTGCCATGGCCACTTGTACTCAACCTCCTCTCTCAAGCCCATCTTAGACCCCCCTAATTCCACGGACCCAAAATCTCTTACAGTTTCCTTCCTCCAAAACTCGTGTGGGTTGTCCTTAGATTTGGCCACTTCAGCTTCCAAGAAGCTCAACATTGAGAACGTGGAGAATCCCAACTCTGTTCTGAATCTGTTGAGGACTCACGGTTTGATGCAGAATACATGATTTTGGGTATAAGCTTTTCTTCGACACTAGTGGAAAGCAAAATGTGTGCTTGTTTGCCTCGGAGATGCCGATACTTATGGAGTCAGGACACATGCAAAGATCAAACCAACTGCCAAGAAAAAAGAAAAAAGAAAAAAGAAAAAAGAAAAAAGAAAAAGAAAAAAGAAAAAAAAAAGGGTCAAACCCGACTAGAAACCATCAATATGCGGGTCGGGTTGGGTCGGTCCAAAAACATGGACGGATTGCTCGGGTTGTAGGCCTACCAACCGCCCCTTAACCTTTGGTACCATGATTCATCATCATTTATCAATCATCAATAATCAGTCATTCAATAATAATAATATCATTAATGCAGTCAAATAAATTCACATTTATGTACTTTCATGATTATAGGTTACATAAAAATGGGCTATCAATGAATGGGCTTTACATATGATAAGGCTAGTATTTATCATAAACCGAGAACTTGTATTCCATCCATAACCATTTTATTCATCAAACCCCTAGCATTTGAACATATCTCCCTCATCATAATTAACCCCAAAATTAGCCATAACTATCATGTGCACCTATTAACCTCAAAAAATAAACATAGCCCATGACCAAATGGATCCATAATATAGCATGACTACTATACACTAACTTACATCTACACATTTGGATCCATAGGCTTAACCAGTTCAGTGAGGGAGTGAAAAAGGTACTGAAAGATGAGGAGCTAGGTGGGATCTAAATGAGAGGGAGAGAGAGAGAGAGTGTTTTTCGTAGAGTGAGAGAGAGAGTTACCTTATGAGATATAGGGAGAGTGGCTGAGTTTCTCGGGTCTTCAACTGGGCTGTTGGTATTGCGGTCCGGTCTTCACCATGGTGCCGAGAGCTAGAACTGGGCAGAATGGAGCAGAGGGACTGCCATAAGCTTGTTTGTTTCTTTGTTGCTGGTTCTTGGCACCACGGCAATGAAGTGAGAGAGTAGGGAGAGATAGAACAGAAAGAAGACCCACCTGATTTCTTATTGCAGAAACACGACTGGGCTTTGGTTTTGTGGTGCTGGTACGGTGCAACTGAGAAACAAGAGAAAAGGCTGTGAGAGGAGTGTACAGCTGCAACTGGTTGTGGTTGGACAAGGGCTCTCCTACTCTGGTTCAGTGAGGGGAAAACAGGGGCTGAGCAGCATTGACTTCAGCGGGTTGGTACTATTGTGAGGAAGAGAGTTCATTTTCGGGACTGGTTTAAGATGGTGGAGTTTGGTGCAATTTGTGGCATGCGCAGCTAGGCTTCCGTTGGCGAGAGTCTCAAATGTGGGAGAGTTGGTCATGCAAGACAGCTTGCTCCGTTGGAATTTGTTAGTGGTGCACTAGGCATCAGCTGAAACGCGATGTGGGAAAGAGAACAAGGGTAGAGAGACGGTGAAACTGAGAGGCAGAGAGAGAATGCTGCGTGAGCTTGTAGAAACCATGGGAACAGAGAGGCAAGGAGTGGTTTTATGGAGAAGCCTTTTGCAGTGAGTAAGGGGAGTTTGGGTTGTAGAAGTCTACAGAGATTTGATCTTAGTGGCTGTGAAAGAAAAGTTTTAGTGGGAGGGGGAGATGGGGCTTGCGTGCATAGGAAGATAAGTTTATGGGGAGTTGAATTTGAACTACAATGGGAGAGAGGGCACTAGAGAGGTCTGAGAATAATAGGAGTTTTTGGAAGGGTGAAGTTTGGTTGCATTGGGGGAGGGGTGCCAATGGTGCTCTAGTGGTGAGGGGTTGGAGTTCTAGTGGACAGCTTACATGGGCGGAATTCCAGTGGCCCAGTTTGTGGGTTTTAGGAATTCTAGGGCTTAACCATGGATTGGGCCACTTCATAGAATCCTAGTAGACTTTAAACAAATTCTTGGGTGTAACCCACAAACTGGGTTACGCCCAATCCATGTCTGCCGGTGACAAGTTTTTGACTCATGTCTAAAAGAAGTGGTGAGGGGTAAGTTTTTTCATAGGGTGGCCAATTCTCGCAGAAGATCTAATAATATTGAGATGCTGAAGATAGATGGGGCAGATTGTAAGGATGAGTAGAGAATTAATGATCATGTAGTTGGGTTCTTTGAACAACTACTTACTGAGCAGGAGGGTTGGCGATCGAAGCTTGATGGATTAGCTTTCGACTCTATTGGGCCTAGGGATGGTATTCACTTGGAGAGGCCGTTTGAGGAGGGTGAGGTTTTTGAAGTGGTGAGGAAGATGGCCAAAGACAAGGCTCCGGGTCCTGACAGGTTTTCTATGGGTTTTTTTCAAACTTGCTGGGAAATACTAAAAGATGATCTCATGTTGGTGTTCTAGGAGTTTCATGAAGCTGGACATTTCGAGAAAAGCCTAAATGCCACATTTCTTGTTTTGATTCCAAAGAGAGTTGGGGCTGAAGAAATTAGGGAGTTCCGACCCATTAGCCTAATAAATGGGGTTTACAAGATCCTTTCTAAGGTACTTGCAAAACGCCTTAGTGAGGTAGTGGGAAAGATAATCTCAAAGCCTCAAAATGCCTTTGTGAAGGATAGACAGATCCTAGATGCTGTCCTTATCGCAAATGAATGTTTGGACAGCAGACTGAAAGCTGGTAGTACTGGGGTCTTATGCAAACTAGACATGACCATGTAAATTGGGAATTCTTACTAGACCTTCTAAGGAGGTGTGGATTTGGGGAAAGATGGAGATCATGGATCCGTTGGTGTATATCTACAGCAAAATTTTCAGTTCTGATAAATGGAAGTCCGATGGGTTTCTTTAATATTACACGGGGCCTTAGACAAGGAGATCCATTGTCACCATTACTATTTGTCATTGTAATGGAGGCTTTGAGCAGAATGATCTCAGCCCTGGTTGCAAATGGGTGTCTGAATGGGTATTCAATAGGATCCCCGGGGGAGGATCAATTAATATTTCACATTTATTGTTTGCAGACGATACTCTTATCTTTTGCGAGGCAGACAACAATCAGATTCGTGTTTTAAAGGCCCTTCTCCTTTGTTTTGAAGCAGTTTCAGGGTTGAAAGTGAACTTGGATAAATCAGAGATGGTGCCTATTGGAGGTGTGCAACGGCTAAGACAGTTGGCTAATACTCTGGGTTGTAAGACTGCTTCACTCCCTATGACATACCTTGGTCTTCCATTGGGGTCCGTGTCACGAGCGACTCCTTATGGGATATAGTGATTGAGAAAGTAGAGCGTCGATTAGCAGGATGGAAGAGAATGTATTTGTCAAAAGGTGGTAGAATTACCTTGATAAAGAGTACGTTATCTAACTTATCGACATATTTTCTGTCCTTGTTCCCTATCCCAGCAAGTGTGGCAGTTCGCATTGAGAAACTACAACGAGATTTCCTATGGGGAGGATTGGGGGAAGAGTTTAAATTTCACCTAGTCAGGTGGGAAAATGTTTGTAGACTTATCTCTTCTGGTGGTTTGGGCATTAGAAATTTGAGAATCTTTAATCGGGCATTACTTGGGAAATGGTTGTGGAGATACCATAAAGAACCTGAGGCTTTATGGAAACTGGTGATCGAGAGTAAATATGGAGAATTATGGGGGGATGGTGTACTAATGAAGTGAGTGGGGCTTATGATGTGGGTTTGTGGAAGCATATAAGAAGAGGATAGGGGGTCTTTTCCAGGCACATAAGATTTTGTCTTGGAAATGGGACTAGGATCAAATTTTGGTATGATAATTGGAGTGGCAATGGGGTTTTAAAGGATCTATTTCCTATTCTTTTTAGGGTGGCAAGTGATAATGATGTCTCTGTGGCAGAAGTTATGGTAATAGTGGGGGAAAAAATTCAATGGAACATTAACTTTAGCCGGGCGGCACATGATTGGGAAGTTGATAATTTTGCAGCCCTTTTCAGCCTCTTATATTCGCTCAAATGCAGCAACCATCAAGCTGATAGGTTGTGGTGGATACACACGGGAAAAGGTGTATTCTCGGTTCGCTCGTTTTATAAATCTTTATCACAAGAACATCCAACCCAATTCCCTTGGAAAAGGATTTGGAGACACAAGGCGCCCCTCAAAGCAGCGTTTTTTGTGTGGACCGTTTCTTTGGGTAAGATACTCACAACAGATAATTTGAGAAGACGAGGGGTGATCATCGCTGATTGGTGCTGCATGTGCAAGAACGAGGGTGAATCGGTGGATCATCTTCTACTACATTGTGATATAGCTCGAGGGATTTGGAATGAAGTATTCAGAAGATTAGGCTTGGGGTGGGTAATGCCCGAGTCTGTAGTGGAGATGTTGGCTAGTTGGACAGATTTAAGAGGTAACAAACAGATCAAGGCTATATGGAAGATGTTGCCTATTTGTGTCATGTGGTGTTTATGGCAGGAGCGTAACGAACGGACTTTTGAAGACAAAGAAAGATCAATAGAGGAACTAAAGGCTTTCTTGTTTAGAACTCTTTGTACTTGGGCCAATTCCGTTAACTTTAATGGCCAAGATTTCCATGCTTTCCTTATTTCCAATGTTCCTACTTAGCTAGGACATTCTTTGTACTGAACATGGCTTTTGCCTATTCTTTTATTAATATACTTACAATTATCAAAAAAAAATTCTGGTGAGAAGCGCTGGAATTAGCCATATCTGAACGTTGAGGAGAAGAGAGCTAAGTTGTTTATCCTTGTACCTTGGGAAGATTTTGACAACAGACATTATTGTCAGCTTGAAATAGTACACTAGGATTCTATTTCAAGGTTACGCCCAATCCATGGTTACGCCCAGTTTTTGGAGGTGACAACTTTTTGACCTCATGTCTACTAAATATGAGTGGACATGAGGTAAAAAATAGTACACAATCCAATACAACCATTAGCAAACCAATACACAGTATGCAATATGTATGAAATTGAAGAAACAAGCTTGAAACCATTTTTTTTTTTAAAAAAAGAAAAAAGAAAAAGAAAAAGAAGCTTGAAACCAATTTGAAAAGTAGAAGTCCAATTTGAAAGGTATGAAAATGTGGAAAAACACTTGAAACAGACTTGAATAACCACTTTTCAGCTTGTATTGGATTAGGATCTGAAAGTCTTGGCTGAATCTTGGCAATTATTGGGCTTGAACGGTTGATTATCAGTTCCAAACCGACATGAATCCATATGTATAGGATTTGTACCGATACGAATCTGGGTTGTACTGGACCTGACTTGAAAAGTAGATTGGATCCTATTTCAAATGAGAATAAGGATGTACTATAAATGTATAGGAATTACCATATTCCCTTTGTCAAACAAGTTCTATTCCAGAAAGGAATGAATACTTGATCCAAATTGAGAACAAACTCAGCCCAGGATAGGATATTTTGCATCCAAATGGCCACCTTGAGTTACTTTGCCGTCCACAAATGGCACAGTTGGCAGTCTTCAACAATAGGGTAACTCTGAAAAAAACCAGTTTCCATCTCACTGGTGACACTGCCGCACCACCAGCCACCACAGAATGGGATGGCGAGCACAATTGGCCCTTACCAAATAAGAAACGATGACATTAGTGCCGTCACACTTCCAACACGATGTGAAGATATTATTGTTTTTTTGGGTTACAAACAAATAGTAATAAAAGGGATAGCAACAAAGGTATTGAGAAGCTCATAATCCTGCTTTGATACCATGTAAAAGTTATGTCTAGAAAGAGACATGGAATAAGGAAGAGGGAAAATGATGACTTCAAATTATCCCACCTTCATACTGTTCCAATATATATACTAAAGCTTCGTTTGATGGTTGTACCCTCATGGGGTATACTTAATACAATTATGCTCTGTGACAATAATATCCTTTCATGATAAATTTCCGAAGCTTGTTTGTAGAGGTCTGTTACTACCATAGACCTCCACCTACTGCTGCATATCCATGTTTCAATGCCACAACTTGCGACCAATAATGTTTTCCTTTTGTAGCCAATTAACAAAACTATTAACAGTTATGAGCATGGTTCTTGGTCGGTAAAAGTAGTAAATGAATATTTTTTAGGTTTGTGTGAAGAATTGCCTCCACTGAGGCTCCTCTCTATTAAGTTAGTTACTCCATGATGAGCTAACAAATTTCCTCTTTTTTTCTTTTAGTTCGTTATTTTGTTTCAAATTATAGATTTCATTTTAGCTATAATCTGGAAGTGACACATCTCTGCAGCGTCTGGACTTGAAGTTCTTGTGGGTTGGATGGGCTATTTTACCTTCATTTCTCTTTTCTCAATATGCCTAAAATTTTAAACAACACAGGTAAACCAGGCAATTCTTGGCATTCATGGGATAGACGTGCAGTTCATTGGAGTCAATTTTCTGGAATCTTTGGTACATGTTACTTTCAAAGTTTATCATATTTTATATGGAAAGCAGTTTCTGACGGGTTTTTGCTTCAGGCATGTTACTGGATTAGGACTGAATATGTTTCTTTTCAGGTATCTGAATTTTCTCCATCTACTTCAAGTGCCATGGGCCTTCCTAGGGAGTTTCATGAGCAATGCCGGAGGTCATTAGAGATAGACTTTTTAAAGGTTCTTTCAGTTTCGGTTTGCATTTTTTTCCTTTCATTTCTTTTTATGGTGAAGCATATGGTATTGTTTTTCTGTAAGTGGAATTTTCCTTCCAAAATGAGCTGATGTTAATAATGGACGTACCATCATGGTTCTGAATTTTTTCTTCTGACATTGTCATTGCTGCTTTGGTATGATATAAATGATAGACGTTCTACAACTGGGCTCGAAATGCTGCTATAAGTGTCACAAATAGGATAATTGAATCCAACTCTGCAGTACCGGAGGTTAAAGTTTGTAATGCTGCATTGCGACTCATGCTTCAGATCCTGAACTGGGATTTTCGGTACAACAACAACAGCACGAAATCCAGTGTAAATGTTTTCTCTGCTGTAGCTAGGCATGATACTGATTCACCTAGGGGATCTGAGTGTACCTTAGTGCAGGTAGTGGGCTCTCTCTCTCTCTCTCTCTCTCTCCCCCCCCCGCATGTGAAAGCACTTATATAGAAGATTGTGGTTGTGTCATCGTAATAGATAGCAATGTATTTCTGTTTACAACTTTCCTTGAATATGCTTTTCCCAAAAAAAAAAAAAAAAAAAAAAAAAAAAAACGAGAGAGTACTTATAGATGCCAATCTTAACAAGATAATAGTCTAGTCCACACCAATGCTTTATAGACAGCATTGATGGTGTATAATGTGTTATCTATTATCTTCAGTTTATGCTATATGCAAACTTTTGTTAAATGGCATGACCAGAATTTTGAACTCCTTACGTTCTAGTTGTTTTCATTTTCTGGGTTCTTTTTTGTGCTGCTTGTAGCCTGGTCCTGCTTGGCGTGATGTTTTGATTTCAAGTGGCCATATAGGGTGGCTCCTGAGCTTATATGCGACACTTAGACAGAAGTTTTCGTGTGAAGGTTACTGGATTGACTGCCCTATTGCAGTCTCTGCTCGTAAATTAATTTTGCAATTCTGCTCATTGACAGGAACCATTTTTCTTTCTGGTACAACATTCTTGCCCACTCACGTGTATTTCTTGTTAGGACTAAGATCTTTTAGTTGACAACCAATGCCCTTATTTAAATAAGATAAGTTCAACTGGTTGAATCTTTCAAAAGCCTAATTTTGTCCACTTAATCAGTTGCCTATAGTAAATCTATAAATTCAAATCTTATATATAAAAAAAAACTATGAATTCATACTGAGGTACTCTTGGATTTTTGAAGTAGGAACCTTTCAAATTTCAAAGGGTTAAATATATTTTTCACCCTGAACTCCTGAAAGTGACACACCATTTGTTAATATTTGATGGTAAAAATGTGTCACATTGGATAAACCTGCTTGAAATGGTTGCTAATGCCATGCATTTTGAGAAGTGAAAGGAATAAATGTTAAGAGTTGAATAACAAAACTTGTGATGTTGTTGAATTTCTGAGTATAATCTTAAGCCAGTTTGGGTCATTAATGATTGGGATGAGCTGAGTATGATCTTGTGATGTGCCATTTAATGATGTATCAGGGTGCAACCTAGTGGTCAAAGTGCGGACTTGAGATGAGCTGTAAACTGACAACCTGGGTTCGATTCCATACTAAGAGTTCCCTTCAATTACCTGGTACATAGTTCTAGGGGTGGGGTTGTGTAAATGGGATTCACTTCTCAGGGTTTGTTCTGAAGTCATCAAAAAAGTCCATTTAACGATTGGATGACTACCCGAGCATAATCCCGCTTTAAAAAAAAAGAAAAACGACTATCTGTCACATTTTCGGATTGTAACTTCCAGGAGATGGTCAAATAAGCTGGCTTCAACATTCTATTTAAAATTCGATTTTTTGCTGAAATTTTTACTTGAATATACATACATTCAAAAGTTAATTGACTATGTAATCTCAGTAATGGAAGTTTATATCACGTTCAAATGATACATTTTGCTTCTAAGTTTCATCCAGTAACAATTCTGCAATATAAAATAAATGATTTAGTGAATAAATGGTTCGGTGATGTAGATAATGGGAAAATGCATGAACATCATTTGCTGCAGCTGCTCTCAGGGATGATAGATTGGATTGATCCTCCTGATGCAGTTTCAAAATTGATTGAATGTGGAAAAAGTGAAAGGTAATATCCTTGTAAATCAACTCTATTGTCATCCATATATATGTATATGTAAATACAACCCCAATAACTCATTTTCATTCTGGTTATGTTCAGTGAGATGCTTGATGGTTGTCGTGCATTATTGTCCATTGCAAATGTAACAACTCCCTTTGTGTTTGACCAACTCTTGAAGGCCATAAGGTTTGTAACAGAGTATACTACTTTTGTAATTTGTATTTCTTTCTTTAGCTTTCCTTGAGGATTTTATTTTTATGAGGGGTATACACCTTTCACAGATGTGGTCTTTGACTAAACCTTTTGCATTGATGTTCAGGCCTTTTGGCACTCTTACCCTATTATCCACCTTAATGTGTGAGGTCATTAAAGTCCTTATGATGAGTAACACTGAAGAGGAGACATGGAGCTGGGTGGCCCGTGATATCTTGCTGGATACATGGACTGCCCTTCTTGTGGTATGCATCCTTAAAGGCATTATAATAAACATCTATTACTCTTAGCACGTTGTATCTTGTTACATATGTGTGAACGAGCCCAATGCCCAATGCTTGTATATTATGAGGATGAGTTTATGCCAAGATTGTTCCAGTGCTCATTTGTTGTTATTGATGATACTAGATAGTATCGTTTGTCTATTTGGTCATGATGAGATCGTTGGTATGTCTGCTTTTAGGCTTTTGGGATTGGCCATGAAACTAAAGAATGTTTTAACTCTTATTCAGCCATTTGATAGTTCTGGTGGGAAATCAATGCTTCCTCCTGAAGGTGTAAATGCTGCTGGCAATCTCTTTGCCTTGATTGTAGAGTCGGAGCTAAAAGGTAATTCTTCAATATTACATGCTATGTTGCTTCATCTTTGTTTTTCTGTGTAGAATCAATTTCTTTGGGGGTTTTACTTGGTCATAAAAGTGAATGTTAATGCAATACAGCGGCTGTATCTTCTGCATTGACCGATGACGATGACGATGACTACCTTCACACTTCGATCTCTGGTATATTGAAAGTTGCAAATACTAGATTTCCTTCAGCTATCTGGTTTTTTTTTTTTTTTTTTATTTTATTTTTTTTATTTTTTCCCGAGTGTTTGTTACAATACTAGGTCTCAATACATGTTAAATGGTGATGCTGCATGAAAATTGTTATTTTCCCTCATCATGATCTTTAGCTTTAGTGCTTGACGTTATTTCACTCTAAATTTTAGATGTATGGTCCTTGCAGCCATGGATGAAAGGTTAAGCTCGTATGCTCTTATTGCGAGAGGAGCAATTGATGTCGCAATTCCTTTGCTCACAAGGCTTTTTTCCGAACGCTTTGTACGGCTTGATCAGGTGGTTTTAATCTTCATTTTTGAAAAATAACTTTCTTGTAAACAAATATTTGGTGCCATTTGATAATAACCAGTGAAATTTTAGGGGTTGTTATTCCCACTATTGGTCATGTGATCTTACAGATTATGATTTGCTTTAGTTTTCACCTATCTAAGCTTTGACATTAACAAAATTTAGGAAATTGTAGCAAGGTTCATATCCCCCCTTCTGTTTGCAGCTTGTGGTATTAGGTGAAAATCTGCTTATCAAGACTTGCGTCCATATTATTTTGTATTTGCTTAATTTTGTGACGAGACATTGGTTGCCTATTTTGTTGAGAGTAAGTTGATGACAGAGTTACAACATTTGGAGTTGTACTATTGTTCAGTACCATCCTAATTTGATCAATAATGATATTGCTACCTTGAAGAGAAGGAGAAGATATGGAGTTACTATTTGCGGTGGGATTATGTATTTACTCCGCATTTTTGGTTTGGAAAAAAAATTTTCTTAGGCTAGAATGATTTTCTTGTCTCTATTTCTAGTTCCCCACTTGGTGTTTTCTCTTGTATGCGTCTTGTGTACTTGGGCTACGTCTATTTTCATTTATATTAATAAAATTTCTGTTACCTATCAAAAAAATAAAAAAGAAAGCATGTTATCCCAAAACATTGGAATGGGACTAGGAGTGGAGAATCCATCTCTAGGAGAAAATGTTTTTTTGTTTCTTTGATAAGTAAGAAAAACTTTATTGAGACAAGTAAATAGGCATAGCCCAAGTACATTGAAGTATACAAATGTGCAAACCTAGTTACAAGTCAGGAACTAGAAAAAGAAACAAGAACATCATGAACACTAGTTCCATTGGCCAAAGCCCAAAGAACTAAAGTGTTGCAAAAGAGACATCTTTGGTCTTCCACTAAGCATTCCTTATCTTCAAAACACCGGCCGTTCCTCTCAAACCAAATACACCACATAAGACATAAAGGGATCACGCTCCAAACAGCAGCAATTTGAGAGTATCCTTAAGAGCTCTTCACAAGAGAAAAGATCCACCACCCTTCTAGGAATCACCCACGCCACTCCAATCCTATTAAAGACCTCATACCATAACACCCTTTCCATCTCACAACGAAGTAACAAATGATCCACCGATTCACCACATTTTTTACACATGTAGCACCAATCCATAACAAGTAGTCCATGCTTCTTAAGATTATCCAAGGTCAGAATTTTCCCAAGGGAAGCAGTCCAACCAAAGAAAGTGACCTTTGATGGCACCTTACTCCTCCATATACACTTCCAAGGAAAAGAGTGTACCACATTTTGACCAGACAACAACACCTTGTACATAGAGCGAACTGTGAACTTCTTGTTACCGGTATGAATCCAAACCATCTTGTCTGCCGCCTCAGCCCTGCCAGTACTTGTATCATACAACAATCTAAACAGAACAGAAATTGCATCCATTTCCCAATCATTCGCTGCTACAGTAAAATGTACATTCCATTGAGGGGAACCGCTAGAGTAGTCCAAAACACCACTGCTGAAGCATCCTGATTATGAGCGAACCAGAAGAGGCTAGGAAAAGCAACCTTAAGGGCCCTACCACCACATCAAGAGACAATAATCATGCCAAAAACTAACCCTAATCACCAACTGCAAAACTTTCATTTTTGGCAAAATCTCCCCAACTGCTCCTAATATATTTTTTCACACCCCCACACCATGTATACCTCTAACCTCATTAGAACACCAAACCCCAGGCACTCCCACATTTGGAATCGATCAATGCCCTCCACAAAGCCTCACTTTCCTGATGACACCTCCATAACAACTTCCATCAAAGGGCTTTATTGAAGGTCTAGGAGAAATTGTGTAGCCACATTAACTCACTAGAATGATCTTAAGCATTAAATTGGTTACTTGAAAAAGTAAGAAATAGACAGTGGCGGTACTTATGTTGCTTAATACAGAATATTTCTGTAGGTTGATTATGAAATAGACAGTGGTGGCATTGATGTTACTTCATGAACGATAATTTCTTTTATCTTCTTTCTAGCCTTCTAGAATGTAATTAGGTGTCTCACTTTGTATACTTCCTGTGTACTTGGGCATTGCCTAGTTTCATTCTCATCAATAAAGATTATTACTTATAAAAAGAAAAAAAAAATGAACGATAATTTCTATGTCAATTTTGAATTTACACCCCTTGAGATCGATAAGGTTTATGTTCAGTTTAATGTGATTCAATGAAGTAAATTAATGAATGCTAAAGTTGCTATTAAGGTTATGTAATAAAGTAGGAACGTGAAAATGATGCTATGTGTTTTTATCGATTATTGAATTCCTGTAGGGGTGACTCGAATCATGGATTTTAAAGTTGATGGTTCTGTTTGTTCTGAGGAGGTGGAGATGAAGGATGAGATCATTTGTTTCTATCGAACTCTTAGTGAAGAATCTGCTAACTTGGGTTAGTGTTAGATTTGCATGATATGAGGGGAGATGGTGTAACACCACTTTCCTCTAGGCTTTTAAAGCTAGAGAAACCGAATGCTACTAAACTTAAAACATTACACTTTTGCACCATGTATAACAGATTCCATAACAATTTATAAAGAAAAATCACTAGGTGCACCGCCAATGATGCATTCTGAAGTTGCAATCCGTCCAAACCTCATGGCATTGTCTTCATTGTCGTTATGGTCAGTCCTTTATCCCCATCACACACATGCAGTCATACCTTTTCATTTTCTTTTCTTTCCTTTAACGTTACCTTACCTTGCCTTTCATTCTTTAAAATATATAATCATACTACATAGTATTCAGTCACATTATCATTCATGCAGTTCTAAAATCACATGAAACTTCCTTTATCATAAATAGGGTTCATAAAAAGGCTTCCAACAAAGGCTTATACATAATTCACAAACTGAAATTCTCTAAGGGTCCAAATTCTAGTCCTCTTCTAACTAATCTCAATAAAATAATAATATAATTTAGGCATAATAAAATACCATCGGCCATAGCAAACAATCAGGCTTGAAGGGCATAATAAAAAGTTTACTATGTAGGGGAGGCTTAAACTACTACTTACCTTTCAGGGTTTGCCTTCTAAGAATAGGTGGGGAGGGATTATGCAAGTTAGTGATTCGAATTAAAGAAAGAGAAAACCCAAGCTGGAGGGGGAGGGGGTGGGGGACCCAAGGGAAAGAAATGTGGCATGTAAGCTCTTAATGGGGTAGGAACTTGACTTCACCTATCTGTTTCCAGCATTCTTGTACTGGTCATGTGATCTCAGTGCAGGTAGTGGATCTCTTTTAGTATTCTTATTTTTTCGCTGGCTGTGTGCGATGGTACATGCTTGATATATTAAATCCAGGCCAAAAGATATAATTGATTCGTAGATTTTATCTTGGTTATATTATGTTCCTGATCATTAATTTTTTTTTTTTACTTTTTTCTCCTTACTGTAGGGTTAGCCATCAGAGGAAAGATATCGTTGGTCCTTTTTTTTTTCCCTAAAGTTTGGGTTTCCTCTATAGTGATGTGTTGAACTTTATTTCAGTTTGATGCACTATTGATTGAAGTGCACCATTGAGTGATCTAAGCACCGCAGCTTTGCATTGCTGCTGCTGTATGATGACTTCTGTTTTGTTTTGTTTTGTTTTCCTTTTGTAATGATCTTTTATATATTGCATTGAACATTCTTTTACATACATTTGTGATTTATGAAAGGTATTTATCTGTATGTCATTTGCTCATAGCAAGTTATTGACTATATCTGTAGGGCAAGGGAGTTATTTATCCAACTGAAATTTTGGAGGAAGTTTATTCGCTTTTACTGATTGCTGGGCATGTTGTTGCTGATGAAGGGGAGGGAGAAACGCCCTTGGTAACTGATTAGTCATTCTGTCATATTCTTAGCTTTTCTTTTGCCCAAAAGCCAACATACAATTTTCTGATAACTTTTTCATACACAATTTTTTGGTGGCAGTTCATATGTATTGATGAAACTTTGGAATTCTTATGTTTTATTTTATTTGTTATTCATATGAGATTTAATGATAATGAACTCTGTACTGAGACTTTACCATTAAAATGCCTTCATTAAGGGAGACAAACTTTAGACGGTGCTCATAGCAAATGAAGGTTTGGAGAGCAGAATCAAAACTGGAGTGCCAAGCATTTTATGCAAGTTGGACATGGATAAGGCATATGACCATGTCAATTGGGATTTCCTATTTTACTTGCTTGGGAGGTGTGGTTTTGGGGAGAAGTGGTGTAGTGGATCGAGCATTGTGTAACCACTGTCTGGTTCTCTATTTTGGTAAATGGGAGGTGTGGTTTTGGGGAGAAGTGGTGTAGTGGATCAAGCATTGTGTAACCACTGTCTGGTTCTCCATTTTGGTAAATGGCACCCCTATCAGTTTCTTCTACAGCTCACGTGTTTTGAGACAAGGGTATTCATTGTCCCCTTTTCTCTTTGTGATTATTATGGATACACTTAGTCGGATCTTGGAGGCTGCTATTGGCAGGGGTTTTCTCTCAGGCTTCTCAATGGGAAGTACTAACAATTGTTTTATCAATGTTTCCATCTTTTGCTGATGATACATTTCTTTTTGTGATACGGACCTGGGCTATATTTAGTCGATGAAGGCTATTTTGCTTTGTTTTGAAGCTGTCTCTAGCCTAAAAGTGAATTTAGGGAAGTCTGAGATGGTGCCGGTGGGTGAAGCACATAACATTAGAGGCTTGGCAAGTATTTTGGGTTGCAAGGTAGTCTTATTGCCTATGAAATACTTGGGTCCTCCTCTTGGGGCCACTTTCAAGGCAAAGACTATTTGGGATGGGGTAGTGGAGAAGATTCTTGAAGGTTGGCTGGATGGAAAATGATGTACTTATCAAAAGGAGGAAGAACCACATTAATCAAGAGCACTCTTTCTTATCTTCCCACATATTTTCTATCTTTGTTTCCCTTGCCTACAGGTGTGGCTAATCGGATTGAGAAGATTTTTAGAGCTTTCTTGTGGGGAGGAATTGGAGAGGAGGCTAAGTTCCACTTGGTTAGTTAGAACAAGGTCTGTTCCCCGATTTCAAGTGGAGGGTTGGGGGTAGGATCTTTAATAAGGCACTTCTTGGGAAATGGTCCTGGCAGTACCATTAGGAGGGGGATTTTTTGTGGAGGGCTATTATTGAGTCAAAGTATGGGAGGCCTTTTTTTTTTTGGGGGGGGGGGGGGGGGGGGGGGGGGGGGGGGGGGGGGGGGGGGGTGGGGGGGTGTTATAATGAAGTGAGGGGCGCGCATGGTGTTGGTTTTGGGAGGTTTTTGCTCGTCATTTTAGTTTTGCAATTGGAGAGGGATCCAGGAGATTTTGGCATAATACTTGGTGTGGTAATACTGCCTTCATGATCATGTTTCCTTCCCTCTTCAAGATGGCTATTGATCAGAAGGCTTTGGTGTTGGATCTTTTGGACAGCTCTAGTGAATCTTCACAATGGAATGTTCACTTTCTTAGGGCTTCTCATGATTGGAAAATTGGAGTTATTTCCGACTTTTTTAGCTTCTTTTATGCCTCGAATATCGGTACTACTGAGGACAAGATGCTTTGGATGAATACAGGAATAGGAAGTTCACTTAGTGATCTTTGTATAAGGCTTTGCCATGTCAAAACCATATTCCATTTCCTTGGAAGTGCATTTGGAGAAGTGAGGTGCCTCCTAAAATTGCTTTCTTTGGTTGGAATGCATCTCTTGGAAAAATATTAACTATGGACAACTTGAGAAAGCATGGACTTATTGTGATCGATTGGTGCTACATGTGTAAGAAGAGTGGTGAATATGTGGATCATCTATTGCTTCATTGTGAGGCGGCGTGTCATAGGCTGAGATCTTTAACAGGACCGAACTTGTATGGGTGATGCCTTGGAGGGTGGTGGACTTGTTTGCTTATGCAAAGGGCTTCAGGGCAATTCCCAAATTGGTGGTGTATGGAGAATGATTCCTTTATATCTCATGTGGTGTATTTGGCTTGAAAGGAATGGCTGGAGCTCTGAAGATAGAGAACACTCTCTGGATGAGCTTAGAAGTTTCTTTTTTCGTACCTTACTTCTTTGGACTTCTGCCAGTGTGTTCAACAGAGCCAGCTTTCATGACTTTTTTGTGTAACTTTATAGCTCCTAACTTGTAACAGGGTGTTCTTAGTTGTATATGTCCTATATACTTGGGTTATGCCTATTTACTTGTTTCAATAAAACTTTATTTTACCCTTGTTTATTTACATATCAAAAAGTAAATAAAGCTTATTTTAGCCCTAAAAAAAAGATTTAATGGCAACTGAGAATATTTTTCATGCATTAAATAAAATACTTGTTTATTAGTCATATGTTTTTTGTTATAATCTACTTATAAAAAAAAAATGTTTTTTGTTATAATCTGCTGAAACATATTTGCTACTCCATGTGCAGGTAGTTGTTATAATAAGTAATTGGGGATATCTCCTATATTTTCACAACATAAAGATTTTTGTCTCGTTGATTTTAATCCTCAATTGTTACCTATAAAAAAATTTTAATCCTCAATTGTTTGTGGAACCTTTATTTCTAATGCATGTTACAGCCTCACTTATAACAAACTTTCTACTCACTTGAAAGAAATTATAATTAAGCATTGTTATTTCTTCATATTTTAGTTCAATGTTTCATGTTGCTAGTTTGTTTGTTGCAAATGTGGGTGCCTATTTCCACAGATAGAAATTATATTTATGCCATAGATACGATTCGATTAGAGTCTCTGTAATGGCCCTGTGGCATTTTTGTATCTAAAACCAGGCAATCATGTGAGTTCACATTATAATTATTGGTTATGCTGTGTGATATTCAGGTTCCATATGCTATACAAACTTACTTTGCAGACAACATTGAAGCAGACAAGCATCCCGTTATTGTACTTTCTAGGCAAGATTTTGCTTTCACACCCCCCCCCCCCCCCCCCCCCCCCCCCAAACTCTATCACTACAAAGACTCATTTATAACGAGTTGATGTGAAATTCAAAGTCAGTCCTGCACAAACTGATACTGGTAGCCTTGCAACTTGTTATTCATGGTACGCCTAATAAAAAATTAATAAAAACTAAAAAAATGAAAATTAAATTATTTCTGTATTCAGGATAACAAACAGGAAGAAACCAATAGAAAAAGGATCAGCTTTCCAATGTCTCAAGCCATGATTTATGATATGTAGGACTATTCCATTGCCTGAAGGATGTAGCATTTCTCGTAGAACAAGTTACTTTGAAGTTTAGCAGTGATGTTATTTGAATGTGCTTTTCGAGAAAGCATGTATGTTTGGTGGATAACTGTAACTGAGAATTGTAACTATGTTATGTAGAAGCAGCAGAGAATTATTTTGTCATTAAGTTGCATTATATATTACCAAATGGCCCATAGAGAATTGTTTTTCATGTTGAAAGATACTAAGGATTATGCATATATAACCTTTGTCCTTGATAAAATATGATTATCTGGTGTAATGGTAAAGCTGTGGGCTGCCAAGTTCAAGCCTATGGGTTTGAGTTTGAGAGTAGCTACTTCATGCAAAACAAATGCGCAAGGGTGGGGCAGTAACCAAGGCTTCCCTCCCAGGATCACAGTTAGGTAGGGATCATTTTTTAGCCTGTAATTGGACATTGAAGGAATCACCCAAAATAAATCCACAATAAGTTTTCCTAACTGGAAAGGGACATGATTTGCACATTGCTTGGCATTTTTCAATGGACAACATGGATTGTATTTTATATTTTGGCAATTGCCCATACATGACACCTTTTGGAGATATAATGTGCTGTGATGTGATAAACAGTAAGCTTTCATTGCAAAAAATTGTCACATAACTCTGTTGGGCTTGTTCATAGTGCCTTTACCATGCCCCCAGCAAATTAAAGTGCACCATTTTTTTTAACCAATTATTAGTTGAAAGTTACACTTGTATTATTTTCCTGAATGTGGGCATGTTTTATTGCTTCTCAATTTGCTCTATCATTTGATGCAGCTCAATTATAAGGTTTGCTGAGAAGAGTTTAGATGCTGAATTGAGAACATTGGTTTTCAGTCCTCGACTCATGGAGGTAGCATATTATTTTCATTTCCTCTTTGCCTAACCTTACTTTTACCATTCTATGTTCCTCTTTATCCCTTTTAGCATGTCACTGAATATGCGTATCAAATCCTGATCTGTTCTCATACTTTGCCAGTATAGCTTGCAATAAAAGCATACATTTTCAAGGCTATGGTATTTGGGATGGGGTTGTTGAAAAGGTTGACTGGATATTAGCTGGTTGGAACAGGATGTATTATCTGCCTAAGGGTGATAGGATTTCTTTGATCAAGAGTACTCTTGCTAATTTGCCTAAGTATTTCATGTCCTTATTTCTGCTTCTAGCGAGTTTAGCTAACCGCTGAGAAAGGCTATAGAGGGACTTCCTTTGGGGTGGGATAGGAGAAAAGTTTAAGTTTCACTTGGTAAGCTTTGCCAAAGTATTCTCTGACTCCTGAGGGTGAGTTAGGAGTTCAGAACTTGTGTTCTTGAATCCTTTTTGGAAAGTTGCTTTAGCACTACTAGAATGAGAGAGAGGCCGTGGGGAATGGTTGTAAATGCTAAGTATGGATGTTTGTGGGCTCTGTGGTATTCTAATGAGATCCAAGGACCTTACGGGCTGTGATTATGGAAAAACATCAGCAAACGAGGTGTGAAGTTTTCTGAGCATACTAAATTTGTAGTGGTAGATGGTGAAAGGACCAGTTCCTGGTGTGATTGGTGGTGGGGTAGTAGGCCTCTCAAAAAGCTTGATCGAAGGTGTACAACATGGGTGTTAAAGATGCTTTGGTGACCCTTGGAGACAAGTAGTGTACTTTCTCAGTGGAATGATAGCTTTATCAGTGGCTCATGATTAGAAGGTTGAGAGGTTGATGCCTTTACTGTATTTTTTTATTCTGTTGGTACTCCACTAGTTTCAAAATAAGAGGGGGAAGACAAGCTGCTTTGGTCCCCACCCAAGAAAGGGAGGTTCAGTATCTGTTTTTTGTATAAAGTTCTTATTTGTTATTACTTATCCTCAAAATAACAACCCCTTTCCTTGATGGAGAATATGGCGTCCAAACTAAGGTACCTCCAAGAGTTGTGTTTCTTTCCTGTACTATAACAACCCCTCACTAAAAATGGGATGAGCAGCTACATTTCGTCCTGCCTTTTTTTTTTTTTTTTTTTTTTTTTTTTCTATACGTAAATAATATACCAACGGTTTACAAAAGGGACCTAAATAACATACTGACAATTCATAAGGGGACCTTCCCATTTTCTTTCATAACTTCAAAGTTCAAAATAACATGTTTATTAAAGTATGAGACGGTCCCATTAGATACAATTTAAAAACAACAGCCACCTTCCGGGTAGAAACATCTACCCAGTTTACAAAATACCTCTTCTCAAAATACATAGCCCAACAGTTTCACAAAACAACCAAAATAAACCCAAACTCCATTTAGAGACCCAGCCCAATGCTACCATTAGGCATCTGTCTCTCCTTCCTGAGTAGTGCCTTTCTCTGCAGCCTCAACCTCATCATTACCTGGATATTTAAAACATTAAACACAAGTGTGTGTCTAATACTCAGTAAGCAGTACACCATGCAGTTAAGATATCATACATCGACTATTATTTTCTTTTGAAAAGTCATAGAAGCTTAAAACATTTCGATATTTCACTTTCCTTGGCCGGTACACACTATTACGCCCTATGTGTTAGGGTTAGCGGTCTTTTGGACCTGATTCTGCCCGTGGTCACGGGTTGGGAATCCCTTAGTCAGGATGGCGCCATTGGCTGCATTACCAATGAAACCGATCCGGTATTGCAATCTGTCCCTTTCTTTGGTACCATCATCATTCCGTCATTGGCCATTACGTATTTTCATACATAAAACCTTCATTTCCTCTTTCTTTCCTTTTTCCATTCATAGCATTTTCATCATATTTCTTAGTCCAATGCAGCATGCATTTTCTTTCATAAGAATTCGTTTTCATGCTATACTTTATATTAAGGAAAATCACTAATTCTTAAGAAAACATGTGCATGATAAATGTCATGATTTAAACCTTGAGTGTGAATGCTTTACATCATACATATACACACATTTATAATTTGTAGGATACTTAACATGGGCTACCAAGAAGGCTCATATATTGTATATATATTTACCTTTTCATCACAAACAAGCATTTGAAGAAGAGAGTATTTAGTAGAAGAAAATGTCGTGTAAGAAGCATGGTCATAGCTACTTACCTCCAAGCTCAACCCTTGGTTCCTTTTGCACTTCAATAAATCCTATTCAATGAAATGGAATGAGCATATCAATATCCACGTCACACAAAGTTTTACTAACCAACCCTTAGCTAGATGCTTACTTTAAATCCAAGAAGGAAATAAAGTACTTTCCTTAACTCCCTCTTCACTTAGAGAAAGTCAACTACAAAACACAACCCCAACCCATTTAACTTCCTTCGATATCAAACAAGCTCAAGAAGAGACCTAGTCAATCTAACATTATTCTCTCCTTTTCCCATCCATTTCTTAAAGGTATGATAATTTCATCCTAGACTTCCATACTTAGCACCAAGTCAAAACATTCAAACTCCTCATTTCAAGCAATCTAAAGAAATTCATAACCATGACTAATGGCATGCTTGCCGTCCAATAAGGGCTATTGAGTTTTCTACATGAAGGATAGATGAAATTCATGGATTAAGAATGTCTAAATGATAGGAATTTACTTGGAAATGGAAGGGAACAAGGAAGCATAAAAAATCTGGAAATTTTCACTAAAAGGGTATTTGACAGATTTTTGGTAACTTGTTGGAACCAAAATAGGTGAAGAACCAAAGCTTACTAGATGGCTGATTTTTGTCCCTTATTTTCAGTAGTTTATCATACAAACAAATAACTTTGGTTGAATGAAGGATGAAATGAACAATAGGGATGAAAATGGACTGGTTCGAGCCTCAAAATAGAGTGTATAGCAGAAATTTCTGCACTACCATGGACAGCTAGCAGCTTTAGTGCATTCTTGCTTTTAAACTTCCATCATATAACTACAATCTCAACTACATAACAAAGAATACTAGAGTTGAAGAAAACTTGAAAAGAACATCATTTTTTTTTTTTTTCGTGTAAGCATAGCATAAAACAGCAAGGGTAGCTCTTGGCAAACCAGAGAATTCAAAGTGAACTTACTAGTTTGAATAAAATCCTTGGTTGCTTACTTAGGCTATTAACTTGAGGAAAAAAATGTTAAAAATACATTCTCATCTCCACTAGTTTAATGCATAAAAATAAAGGCTTAAACATAGTTAAAAACATGATTCAAACTCAAGAAAGCAAGGTAAAGCCATAGCAGATTTTTTTGCAAAACTACACAACTGGAACGAAAACAGGGCAGAAAAATTTCACCTCACCTCCTCAAGCTGTGGGTTGCACGATTTTGACTATTTCTACCTTTCCTCCAGTCGGTTACACACCCAACTAAACAAGCATTAGAAGAAATAAGTGAGAAATTCAAACTTTGGAAGTCACTAAACAGAAATCGGACAGCAGCAGAGTTTTTCAGAAAATCAAATGGTGTGCCACGGTTTGTGCTTAGCATCAATCCAACAACAAGAGATTTGGGAACTAGGTTTGTTACCTGACTTGATCTTCTTCCCAAGGTGCGAATTGGAGCATCAAAGCAAAGAGATGGGAGTGTGATCTGAAAGAAATGGAGAAGGGCTCTTGGCTGGAAGCAAGGCAGAAATCTCAGAACAACCCTTGGATGCCATTTCGTGTAGAACCAAAATCTCCAAGGAAGTGAGTCGAAAATGGAAACATACCTGAGTTTATCCCTCTCCTTGAGGAGATCTAGGCTAGGTTTCACCGTAGGAGTGGAGGGGCAAGCTGGAGAAAGGGCAAGGGGAAGGAGACGCACAAAAAAAAAAAAAAAAAAAAAACTGGAGAAAAGCCCTCTGTGTCTGAAGCAAGAGGTTTTTGGTGAAGGGCTATGTGTTTATGGGATGGACGGCTGGGATGGAAAATATTGAGTAGATATTTCCCTACCTACCAGATCAATGGATGGGATTAAAAGGAGTAAAATTACTAACACACAAAATAATAATACTAAAGGGTAAATCGGTAACACCAAAAACACATGTATATCCTTCCTCTCCTTTTTTCTAAGTCTCATTTAAACATGGAAAATATACATATTTTAAAATCATAGTAATGAAGACCCTTATATTAAAATACATAGAAAATAATTTGGTTTAAATAAATTAATAACATAAGATTTTTTTCCTAGTAGGACTTATTACATGTACCAAGATCTTTAGGGAAGATTCTTACCATGGACAATCTTGGGGAAAAAGACATATTGGTGTGATTGAGTGGTGTAACATGTGCAAAGAGTGGGGAGTTTGCAGAGCATATTTTCTACGTTGGCAAGTGGCTGGTTTGGCTTGGGTTGTGCCAATGAGCCTAGTAGTCCTTTTTTACTCATGGAGAGGCCTAGGGCTCTTTTGGATACTAAGACTATCTCAGAATATATGTGATTAGTAGTGAAATAGTTTGAGTTAAGATATTTTATTGGGTTTTGGGAAAGGAGAGAAAAAGTTGAATAAAAATATTATAAAGTTAAAAAATTGTTTGAATATAATTTTTGAATATAATTTTTGTTTTAAAATTTGAAAAAATTGTATTGTTTTTTGTGTTTTGTTTAGAAGTTTGGGAAAGTTGTAATGATTATGTAATGATTTGATAATCGGGAACGGACAATAGAGGAGTTTGAGACTTTCTTTTTCTAATACTCCTCTTTGGACAGCTGTCATAAACTTTAATGGGCTTACTCTCCATGATTATCTTGTATCTTTCCCAATTTCTAGCTTGATGACTTTCTTGTACACCTTTTGTTGTACTTGGAATGTACCTTTTGCATTTTTTAATGAAATTATTATTGCTTAAAAAATATAAAAGCATGCATAACCATAGTAATCAAATTGTCCTATTGTTTTGAGAAGTTGAATGCATTAACAGTGTATTGTGTCAATCATGTGCTATAACTCCGTACAAAGCACTCTCGTAGTAGACTAATGGGGTGCTTTGAGTGCGATCTTCCATTTTGATTACTTTTGATCCAGTTTTTTATGGCCATGCTATGGGCTCCATGCAATTAATTGAGAGGATTATTTTTTTAGGCTGTGGTATGGTTTCTTTCAAGATGGTCCCATACATATCTTATGCATCCTGAAGAAATTAAAGAGGGTAACTCAGTTCATGATCAAGATCATCAGCTGCGGTTGCTGCAGACGAGAAAAGGTTTGCTTAATTTTTTTGGAGAACGTATTCAAGGCAGACTTGTGCTTGACATTATAGTTCGCATATCTATCACAACACTGATGTCATATCCTGGGGAGAAGGATTTGCAGGTAGCACTTACTGTAGTTTTTTCACCTTGCATTCATTGTCCATTGATGTTTCACTTTTTTTCAGACATTTTATTTTTTTTCCTAATCTCCAAGCGCATTCTTGTTTATATAGTCTTGCAAAATACTTAATTTGATCTCTAAATGGTGCACTCTCTCCTGTTAAGTATGTGGTGGCAGGTGAAATTGTGGGCTCAAACCAACTGGGTGCATGGCAGTAAAAATTAAAAAAAAAAAATGAGAAAAAGAGAAAAAACTTGGGATGCAGATAGCAGGAAGACAGTTTTATTGATTCAGGAGCCAAAGTATTTCTATGATTTTATATTTGTGGGAATTGTACTTTTGATCTGTTAGGTCTTATTTTTCATTGATTTTGACTTCATATTTTATTTGCTAGTTGTATTAGTTATCTAGTTTGGGCGGTAGTCAAAGCCCATAGAGGCCAAACCATATTAGTGGTCCAAGTTTTGGTAGGATTAATAGTAGTTTTATGCTTTGAATTTAACTAATAGAATAATTTGTTTGTGAGAAATTTTCAGAAAAAACTTTGCTTTAAAGGTTTGTGTATGATGTAGCTCTTTCCCTGGTGTGATGCCAAAGGAATGCTAGTTCTGCCATAACAAGATATGAATTGTTGGCTATTCTTCCACTAAATATTATATTTAGAAAGTGTAACCATCCATCTCTCAAACAACCACAAAAAGCTGAAACAATATTCCAAACCATAAATTTTCCTCTTTGTTTGATCACTACATCCTAACATTTCTTTAACGAATGAGAAATCCTTTATTCCCTAATATTTTTCTAGCCTCTTACCACCAAAACCATAGCCCTAGCTATCCCAGCCCCTACAATAAGCCGGCTGCAGCAGACCCATTCCATAAGGAAGATGAGAGGCAATGATAATTGAAGGCATACATAATTGGCTGGTTATTTGTCTAAAATTCTGCATCTCTGCTTTCTTTTTACAGTCTTTTTCTAGCCCAATTTGAACCATTAAACTTGTACTTTTTCAACACTGTAGAGCTACTATAAAATCACGACTTTGTTTAAGCTTTTGCATAAGTAAATATAGACAAGCATCCTTGTGGTGCTGTCCTACATAAGATTTCATATCCAAGCCCTTTGGCATACACCAACTGAATTATGCATCGTACTTGATGAATATGACTGTCTAATTTTATTTGCATATTACTCATACTAAATTCTAGAGTATATCTGATGCAAATGGAGTTATGGAGTTAAAATAACCTTAAGTTACTTTCCTTATCGGTTATAAATGATTCCTTGATCCTGAAATTTATAAAATTTATTGATCCATTCTGCATCATGGTTTTTAAATAATTAAAACATTTAACTAGTAAATTTTAGTTTAGGTGTTCAATTTCCTGTCACATAAAAAGTATTGTTGGTGTCATGTTTTGTTTTCTGTTGACAGGCACTCACCTGTTACCGGCTACTTCATGCACTTGTTCAGCATAAACATATATGTGTTCACCTTTTTTCACTGGTAAGTCACACAACTTCATGTATTTCTACGTGATAGAACTTTCTTTTTATATAAAACTTACAGCCTGTCATTGCATTTTAGTGCCCTTACCACATTTAATTGTATGCTATCTCCTCTTTCTTCCCTGTTTGTAACTGCTACTTAATTGAATAATCCATCCCCATTTTACTTTTACTGATATGGTCCCCATGTCGGCAAAGAAAGGACTTTGCATTAAGTTGGCTGTCTGTCTGAAACTTCCTTTCAAAACTAATAAACCCTGAAGTGGCACAAAAAACTTCATGTTTCTGATTTTAATATAGATTAATTAAGCACCGAGTCAACTTTGTCTGTCTTATAAAGGAAGCCCATATATTTACAGTAGTCACTGCTTTTATTTGTAAAATTAAGTCTGATACTGCAGAACATGCCATAACATGGGGTGTGCCATGGGCCATGATAAGTCTTTTTTTGTTGGGATGATGGGCATGATAATACCTTATAGAGTGCTCTTTATGGTACTTTCTCATCAAAAAGCATCGTACGATACAGTTGAAACAGGATTCTATGGTAAGAAAAGATTAGAGAGATAGTTGGATGCTGTTCAGAACATTTTTCTCCTTCAGTCTAAAAGTCTCCTTGTAACTTTTCCTCTTGTTTAGCATCTTTATCTCTGAAGTTGACTTGCAGAAGTCTTGCTGATCATCTTTAAGCGAAGATCTTGAAAACCTTGATTTTTGTAGGATATTATTTTAATTTTTATTCCTTTTTTTTTTTCTTGTCAATATAAATTATTTTAGACATGAATTTTTGTTCTTGGGAACCAATATATCTGTGGAAGTCTGTGACTCTCTGAAGTTGGCTTTCAGAAGTCGAGTTGGTGCTTCAGCATCCACTTGACGCAATACTTTGCTACACAATCAGAAGCAATAGATGACAGATACTGATGGCATTCATATATTTATTCTACTTTTTAGATTGTAAAAAGGTAATAAGTCAGTTTGTCTCAAGTTCTTGGTATATTCTGCAGGACTCATGGCGCAACCTAGCACATGCTTTTGCTAATGAAAAAAGTCTACTCTTGTTGAATACGGCTCATCAGGTAAGAACTTCATATGCTTTGACCCAGTGAGATACTTCATTACTCCAATATGTGTAAGCACAATTTGTTACTTATCAAAAAAAAAAAAAAAAAAAGTGTAAGCACAATTTGTTTTCCCTATCTCAGCGGTCACTTGCACAAACACTTGTTCACTCCGCTTCTGGCTTGATGAATTCAGATGCATCAAATCTGTGAGTCTCATTTTTGTTTTTCTGCCGCTTAGGCCCTTTTCAGCTTCAGATTTGATTTGACCATGTACAGCCTAATTTATATGTAATGAATCATAAAGGTGCATAAGGGATCTTGTGGGTCATATGGTGACTTGTTTAGGAGAATTGTCTGGCAAGGATGACTTCAAAATTGTTGCTCAACAACCAGATATAATACTCATGGTGAGGACAGGAAACCGTCTAAATTCTTCTACTCTTTTGTTTTGGAGAACAATAATTGTTTTTCATAACAGCACAGACATCCTGTAGGTCAGTTGCATGTTGGAACGGCTTCGTGGAGCTGCAAGTGCCTCAGAACCTCGGACACAAAAGGCAATATATGAGTTGGGTTTATCAGTAATGAACCCAGTTCTGGTTCTTCTGGAAGTTTACAAACATGAGGTGTAAATATTATCCTCTCTCTCTCTCTCTCTCTCTCTCTCTCTCTCATAATGAATAAGATTGTAGAAAAACAAATGTCATATCCCCACTACACAGGAAATACAGAAGCAGTACACAGAAGGAAAAAACTAAGATCTAAACTTACTAAGTAGGAAAAATAAAACCCCTATCCCTCCCTTCCAATTCAAAAACAATCTATAAACTAATGATTTCAGTTCAAGTAAGGATACTCCAGTTCCATCAGAAGTCCTAGCATTTTATCTTTCACCAAATACCGGTACAGCTAATGCTCCCTCACCAAATGAGGCATAATCCATAAATGCAAAATAACGAGACAACTACCTACCAAAGCTGCCTAGCAATAGCAGAATACAGGTATTCAATTGAATTTTTACATGTCCGTGTATTCCTTCATCGTAGGTCAACTTCTTAGCATGGTTTTGGCTTTTCTCAGACAACTATTTCCTTGAATAATTTAAAACAACACAGTTTACACCACATGCCTTTTATGATGAGATGGTAGTACATATAAAACTTACATATGTGTGATGAATATACAGGTAGAGATATAAGGTCCTCATATATCTCTACCTGTTGTATGTTCTTAATCTTTTTTTACTAAGCATGGCTTCGTAAACTATTTTTGCAATCTACCTTCCAGAAATTGAAGTTTACTGCCATCTTAAGCGATTTTAGTAATAAAAATTAAAAAGAAATTCTGTAAAGAAATTTCTTAATCTCTTTTGCATGTTTAAAATTTGAAGTACTCAAAATTAATTTACAAGAACCAAGTACATTTTGCCTGTTGAAGTGTAATCCTTATTCATATGTATGCTTCTGACATGTATGGGTCTACTCATCTATACTGATCTGTAATCGTTGCTTAGTCTGCAGTTGTTTATCTGCTACTTAAATTTGTTGTTGCCTGGGTAAACGGACAAATTGCTTTCCTAGAGGCTCGTGAAACTGCTGTAGTTGTTGACTTCTGCATGCGTTTGCTTCAGCTGTACTCATCGCACAACATTGGCAAGGTAAATCTTTTATACACTGTCGAGTTATGTCATTGATAAACTAATAGACTCTTACAAGGAGGGGTAAAAAATAAGTTGGTTAAGTGAACCAGAGTTCATGTTTTCCAGATATCACTAAGCCTTTCGAGCAGCTTACTAAATGAGGCAAAGACCGAGAAGTATAAGGATTTGCGTGCTCTTCTTCAACTCCTTTCAAGCCTTTGTTCAAAAGATCTGGTATACGTTTGACTTTTGAAATTTATTTTTCAATCTTGGAAATGGTATCAATTACTTATGGTTTTAAATTAAGCGTACTGGGTAACAATGGATATTTCAGGTTGATTTTTCATCAGATCCTATTGAGACACAAGGCACAAATATATCTCAGGTAATATCATATAGCAGTTAAGCTTATAGATGGCGTTTCATGAATTCCCCAGCAAGTATAAAATAAAATAATAAAAATATAGAAACAAAACTTCTAATGTAGTGATCTTTGTTTTTTTTTTTTTGACAAGTCAACTTCTAATGTAGTGATCTTGCAGGTTGTTTATTTTGGTCTTCACATAGTTACCCCTCTGATATCTTTGGATCTGCTGAAATACCCCAAGCTCTGCCATGATGTAAGCATGTGTATGAATCACGAAACAGAAAGATCTGGTGTAATTTTGGATCCTGATATATGGTACATTCTTGTGCAGTTCTTCTCTTTGCTATCACATCTCTTAGAGGTCTATCCTGACACAGTTGCACAACTAAACAGCGAAGCCTTTGCTCATATACTAGGCACTCTTGATTTTGGTCTTCACCATCAGGTAAACAGAAGCACGCTTTATCAACTATGATATTGGAGAAATAAATAAGTAAATAAAGACTCTAATGTGAATTGTGTAATGTAAATAATGCTCTACATATCTTCATGTTGATGTATTATTAGAACTGTGGTAATTATCTCGATCACCGCAGCCCTCATGGACTCGCACTTAATGGGTGATTTCCTTTCCAAACATCACTCAAACACAAAACACTTTTCAATTTCAAATCTTCATCTTTTTCATTTAATCATTACCTAATCATTACAACTTTTCCAACTTCCAAACAAAACACAAAAAATAATACAACTTTTCAAATTTCAAAAAAATAATATTTAAACAATTGTTTTAGCTTTAGAATAATTTTATTCAACTTTTTCTCTCTCATTTCCCAAAACCTATTAAAATATCTTAATTCAAATTATATCACTACTATTCACAGGTATTCTTGGTATCCAAACGAGCTCTTAGTGTCAAGTGAGGGGGGGGGGGGGGGGGGGTTCGGAGAGGATAGGGAGTTGTGACCTTCGGTGGTGTAACACCCATATCCACAGGGATAAGAATTCTACATATTCACATATCACCAGAAGAGATCCATAAATGTAAATACCTCAAACAATACTTCATTATTTTAAAATAGTAAATCAGGCGGTGATGTGGTGTGTTTCCAAGAAACAAAGCTGCGTTTTATTGATAGAAGAATTGTGCGGAGTTTATGGGGTGCTCGTATGTGGGTTGGTCTTATTTAGCCTCTTGGGGAGCCTCAGGCGGTGTATTATTAATGTGGAATAAAAAAGTGGTTGAGGTGATTGAGGAGCGTATTGGAGATTTCTCAGTGGCGACTTTATTTAAAAATGTGGATGACGGATGGGAATGGGCATTTGTAGGCTCCTATGGTCCTAATGTGGATAGGGAGAGGAGAAGGTTGTGGGAGGAGTTGTCGGGCATATACTCACTATGGGATGTGCCGTGGTGCATGGGGGGTGATTTTAACATTACTCTCTTTCCAAGCGAGCGATCAGGGCATTATCGGAACACTGTGGCTATGGAGGAGTTCTCTGAGTTCATTTTTGATCTGGATCTCATGGATCTCCCCCTGGTAGGGGGGGAGTACACTTGGTCAAATGGTCGAGTGTGGTCAAAATTGGACAGATTCCTCGTCTCTCTTTCGTGGGAAGCCCACTATCCGGAAGTCAGTTAGAAACGGTTAGCCCGAATCAGCTCAGATCATTTTCCTATATTATTAGATTGTGGGGGCATTCACAGGGGTCGCTGGTACTTCAAGTTCGAAAACATGTGGCTAACATCGAATGGATTCGTAGAGATGGTGCGTGCTTGGTGGTCATTGTATTATTTTATTGGTACTCCAAGTTTTATTCTTGTAGGCAAGCTGAAGGCTTTGAAACAAGATTTGAAGAAGTGGAACTTGGAATTTTTTGGCCATATCGATGATCAGAAGTCAACACTGTTGGAGGAATTGCAGGAGCAAGAGGGCAAAGAGATATTGGGAGATAATTCGGAGGAGGTGTTATTGAGGAAGGGTACGGTTATGGCAAATTTGGAAAGGGTTTTGTTGTCGGAAGGGATTTCATGGCACCAAAAATCTAGGGCCCTTTGGTTGAAAGAAGGTAATAAGTGCACGAAGTTCTTTCATAAAGTGGCCAATTCACATCGGCGCAACAACGTTATTGAGTCTCTACACTCAGGTTCTTAGGTGCTATCTTCTCCCCCTGAGCTACAAAACCATATTGTGCACTATTATGAGACCCTTCTCTCAGAAACGGTTTCTTGGAGGCCGGAGCTCGATGCCTTGCCTTTTGAAGCAATTGACTCTCAGAGTGTGAGTGTATTGGAGAGACCTTTTGATGAAGAAGAGATGTATAAGGTTATCTCTGGGATGGCCAAGGATAAAGCACCAGGCCCAGATGGGTTTTCTATCGGTTTCTTTCAAACTTGTTGGGACAGAGTGAAAGTTGATGTTTTGCAGGTCTTTAGTGAATTTCACTCTTTTCAAAAGTTTGAAAAATCCCTTGATGCAACGTTCATTGCGCTCATTCCTAAGAAACATGGGGCTTCGAATATTGAGGATTTCCGCCCTAGAAGCCTGGTTAGTGGTGTTTATAAGATTATTTCGAAAGTTCTAGCTAATAGGTTAAGCCTTGTGCTGGAACATATTATCTCCAAGCTTCATAACGCATTTATCCGTGGGAGACAGATTCTTGATTCGGTGCTTATCACAAATGAATGCTTGGATCATAGACTGCGGGAGGGAGGTTCAGGGATTCTTTGCAAGCTTGACATGGAAAAGGCATATGATCATGTCAACTGGGAATTCCTCTTATACCTGCTTGAAAGGTGTGGTTTTGGGAATAGGAGGATTTCCTGGATGCGTCATTGTATTTCAACCGCCCGATTTTCAGTTCTAGTTAATGGTACACCGGCTGGTTTCTTTGATAGTTCCCGGGGATTACGACAGGGAGATCCCCTTTCTCCTCTTTTGTTTGTTATAGTTATGGAGGCTTTACGTCGGATGGTGCCGGCTGCTGTTGGTGGAGGTTTCTTATCTAGTTTTCAGGTGGGCAGTGGGTCTGATGGCCCTATTACCATTTCACACCTTTTTGCAGATGACACCTTAATCTTTTGTGAAGCAGATAATAGCTAGATCCAAACCTTACGAGCATTGCTACTTTGCTTTGAAGCAGTGTCAGGGCTTAAAGTGAATCTTGGCAAGTCCGAGATGGTTCCGGTGGGTGAGGTCTCAAATATCCTTAGTTTAGTAAGTTTTTTGGATTGAAAGGTGTCCTCTTTACCAATGAAATATTTGGGTCTTCCGTTGGAAGCAACTTTCAAGGCTAGAGCTATATGGGATGGGGTGGTGGAAAAGATAGAGAAAAGGTTGGCTGGTTAGAAACGGGTGTATTTATCAAAAGGGGTCGTCTCACTCTTATCAAGAGCACCCTTACTAACCTCTCCACATATTTCTTATCTCTGTTTCCTATGCCTGCAGGGGTGGTGAATAGGATCGAGAAACTCTTTAGGACATTCTTATGGGGGGGTTTGGGGGAGGAGAAGAAGTTTCATTTGGTTAGCTGGAAGATAGTATGTGCCCCAGTTGTTTATGGGGGGTTGGGAGTGTGTAATTTGAAAACTTTTAATAAAACTCTATTGGGGAAATGGCTATGGAGATATCACTCGGAGGAAGGATCATTGTGGAAGGAGATTATAGACGCTAGATAAGGGGTGGTTGGTGTTCCAATGAAATGAGAGGGGGATATGGAGTGGGTTTATGGAAGTTTATAAGGAAGGGTTGGCCTTGTTTCGAAAAACATATTCGTTTTGTAGCCGGTGAGGGTAGTCATATCAGTTTCTGGCGGAACGTGTGGTGTGGTGATCATGCATTGGAAAGGGCTTTTCCGGCTCTCTATCGTATTGCAGCTAATAGGGAGACTTCAGTGGCGGATATGCGGCCATTTGTTCATGGTTCTCATTAGTAGAATATTCTTTTTAATAGGGATTTTCATGATTGGGAATTATCTATTGTCTCAAATTTTTTCAGTCTATTATAGTCCATGGGGACTCCTCTGGCACAGTGTGACAGTTTGAAGTGGAGGTCTAGTAAGCACAAAAAATGGAATGTTAAGGCTTATTATAACATTTTGGTTACACAGGACCATCATCCATTTCCCTGGAAGAATGTTTGGAGGTCTCGTGTGCCTTCTAAAGTAGCCTTTTTTGTATGAAACGCCGCTTTTGGGAAGATCTCGACTACGGACAATCTGCGGAGGAGAGGATGTGTAGTGATGGATTGGTGTTGCATGTGTAAGAAGAATGGAGAATCTGTGGACCATCTCTTACTACATTGTGAAGCAACAAGGGTGTTGTGGGATGAGATCTTTCAAAGGGTTGATGTTGCTTGGGTTATGGCTCTGAGGGTGGTGGATTTGTTAGGTTGTTGGAGGAAGATGCAAGGCTGTCAGCAAGTGGCAGCAGTGTGGAAGATGATCCCGTTGTGCATCATGTGGTGTATTTGGTCGGAAAGGAATGCACGCTGCTTTGAATATAAGGTACGCTCATTAATTGAGCTGAAGAAGTTCTTTCTCGACACCTTACTACTTTGGTTTTCCGTTATTGTATTAAACGGGGACAATGTCCATTATTTCTTGTCGTTAATTTCTCATACTTAGAATGTTTTTAGGTGTTCTTCTGTATACTTCCTGTGTACATGGCCTATGCCTATGTCATTCATATCAAAAGAGAGAGCAAAAAAAAAAAAAAAAAAAAAAAAACACGTAGAAAAGGAAACTCCTGAGTATCACTGAGAGTAGTCGTCTTGTGGTGAAATAAATCTCTTTGGATCATGAAGCTTTGGGGTGGTTGGGCTTTATGGTGAGGGAATGTGGTGCGTCTTTGGGTTTTCCTGAGTTTCTAAGAACATGTAGAAAAGGAAACTCTGTGTTAATGGTGCAGGGGGGATGCAACCACAATGGTAGTTTCTTCTCCCTTTCGGAGTTTGAGCATGATAAGAGGAGGGGTATGATAGTGGTACCGGAAGGGAGGAACTGTGAGGGGTGGAAAAAATTTGGAGACATCATTAAGGAGCTTACTTCTTCCTCCTCTGCCTTGAGGGGGAGAAACAGGGGGGTTGGCGTTCTGTGGTCTCCCCAGGCAGGCAAGCCGAAAGGTAAGGGAGATGGTGGTGCCCCATCGTCGACGGTTGATGTTTCTCTGTCCTACAGTGAGGTGGTGCAGAAGGTACTGCCTCGCGTGAGTGTAGTGGTGCCAGAAGTGTCCTTCTCAGAGATCGTGCGTAGAAATGAGGGAGATGGCAGTGTGTTGTTGGGGCTAAATGAGGATAAATTGCTACAGGCGTTGGCTGATATGGAGGAAAAAGTTGGGATTTTATTGGAAGATATACTTAGCCTTAAACGTTGCGTTAAAGGGAAAGAAGTAATGCAGATGGGCTTGGGCCATGATTCTGGGTTTAATGAAGAGAGGGTGATGGGCTCAAGGATGGGGAGGGCTCACTCTGGGCAGGCTGGGTTGGTCAAAGGCCCTGGGCCGGGCCGGGCCAAGGGCAAGGCCCAAAGAAGGCTTGGCAGGTGACGAATCGGGCGAAGCATACGTCTCAGCATACGTATCGGCAGACCGATATCTCGGTCCAGGCAGGTTGCCTTCCTCCTGCGGCGCCGATAAGAGTCTTGCAGGACCCCATTCCGGCACAAAAACTCCCGCCGGTCACGGTCGACCACCATGGTGAGTTTGCGCAATCACTATTCATCGGTATAGTGGATGGCGCGTTGTTTGAGGCTTCGGCAGAGTTTACACAGTCACTATTCACTGTCGTGTGGGCTGTCTACTGCTCAGACCCAGTCACACGTGGTGGTGGGAGGCCCAGATGCATTGCAGATGCAGTTAGACATGCCAGAGTGTGGATTGTCATTATAGGGGTCTCTGTTGGGTTTTTTACCACCAGAGTTGGAGTGTGTTGATGGGAATAAGCTTGGGGAGGTAAAGAAACTAGCTTTATTATGTGATGTACCAGTGGTGAACCAATTAAATTTGGTCAAACCTCGTGGTGAACCAGACTTAGTTTCTAGCTCGGAATTGGCCTTATTTGCCGCTGATAGTCCTAGTGAGGAGGGGGCATTCCTAACTCCTCTATGTACACTCCCTCCTAGCTCTAAGTATGGGAGTTATCCGTCTAATTGGGTTTTTAAGAAGGTAGAGGAGATTCAAGCTGTTATTGGGGTTTCTTTTGGAGGTTATGAAGAACAATTCAAGGCCCTTCTTGTAGCACTTGAAGCTAGCCACTCGAAATTAGCTTCAAAGCAGGATAGGGAACTCAGACAGCTAACTTGTTCCATTAACTATGATGTGAAAGAAGAGAGTGGAGGAAGGGATAGATCGAAAGGGCGGGGCAATCTAGGTTTTTATGAAGCCTAAGATTTTATCATGGAATGTACGTGGGCTCAATGATCGCAATAAACGCCTTCATATCAAATCTTTATTGCGGATGTGGAAGGGGGATGTGGTTTGTTTTCAAGAAACAAAGTTGCAATTCATTGATAGAAGAATTGTGCGAAGTTTATGGGATGCTCGTTTGTGGGTTGGGCTTATTTGGCTTCTTTGGGAGCTTCAGGTGGAGTATTACTAATGTGGGATAAAAGAGTGGTAGAGGCGATTGAGGAATGTATTGGAGATTTCTCGGTGGCGACTTTGTTTAAAAATGTGGTTGATGGATGGGGATGGGCTTTTGCAGGTTCTTATGGTCCTAACGTGGACAGGGGCAGGAGAAGGTTGTGGGAGGAGTTGGCTGGCCTATACTCACTATGGGAAGTGCCGTGGTGCTTAGGCGGTGATTTTAACATTACTCGCTTCCCTAGCGAAAGATCAGGGCATTATCGAAATTATGTGGCTATAGAGGAATTTTTCGAGTTTATCTTTGATTTGGATCTCATGGATCTTCCCCTGGTAGGAGGAGAGTACACTTGGTCGAATGGGAGGGTTTGGTCGAGATTGGATAGATTCCTTGTCTCTCCTTCGTGGGAAGCCCACTATCCGGAAGTAAGCCAGAAACTGTTAGCTCGAGTTAGCTCAGATCACTTCCCTATTCTTTTAGACTGTGGGGATATTCACAGGGGCCCGGTATTTCAAGTTCGAAAATATGTGGCTATCAGCGGATGGGTTTGTAGAGATGGTGAGTGCTTGGTGGTCATCATATCAATTCATTGGTACTCCAAGTTTCATTCTTGCAGGTAAGTTAAAGGCGTTGAAACAAGACCTCAAGAAGTGGAACTTGGAAGTTTTTGGTCACATTGACAATCAGAAGTCTACACTATTGGAGGAATTGCAAGAGTTAGAGGGCAAAGAATTATTGGGAGATACCTCGGAGGAGGTGGTCTTGAGGAAGGGCATGGTTATGAAAAACTTGGAAAGAGTTCTATTGTCAGAGGAAACTTCATGGCGTCAAAAATCCAGGGCCCTTTGGTTGAAAGAAGGAGATAGATGCACTAAATTTTTTCACAAAGTGGCTAATTCACATCGGCGTAACAATGCTATTGAGTCGCTCCAGTTAGGCTCTCAGGTGATTTCTTCTTCTCCCGAGTTAGAAAATCACATAGTACACTATTATGAGACCCTTCTCACAGAATCGGCTTCTTGGAGGCCGAAGCTTGATACCTTGCCTTTCGAGGCAATTGACTCGTAGAGTGCTAGTGTTCTGGAAAGACCTTTTACTGAAGAAGAGATTTACAAGGTCATCTCTGGTATGGCTAAGGATAAAGCACCAGGTCCGGATGGTTTCTCAATGGGTTTCTTTCAAACTTGTTGGGACATTGTGAAAGGTGATGTAATGTAGGTGTTTAGTAAATTTCACTCTTTCCAAAAGTTTGAAAAATCCCTTAATGCGACCTTTATTGCTCTCATTCCTAAGAAACACGGGGCTTCGACTATTCAGGACTTTCGTCCAATAAGCCTGGTTAGCAGCGTGTATAAGATTATTGCGAAGGTCCTTGCCAACCGGCTTAGCCCGGTGTTGGAGCATATTATTTCCAAGTCTCATAACGCATTTATTCGAGGGAGACAAATTCTTGATTCGGTACTCATTGCAAATGAGTGCTTGGACCACAAACTTTGGGAGGGAGGCTCAGGAGTTCTTTGCAAGCTTGACATGGAGAAGTCGTATGATCATGTGAACTGGGAATTCCTGTTATACCTGCTTGAGAGGTGTGGCTTTGGGGTTAGGTGGATTTCATGGATGTGTCATTGTATTTCAACAGCCCGATTCTCAATTCTAGTCAACGGCAAACCTGCTGGTTTTTTTGATAGTTCATTGGGACTACGACAGGGAGATCCTCTATCCCCACTTTTATTTGTTATAGTGATGGAGGCTCTAAGTAGGATGGTGCATGTTGCTGTTGAGGGAGAGTTTTTAGCTGGTTTTTAGGTGGGCAATGGCTCTGGGGGCCCTACTATCATCTCACATCTTCTTTTTGCAGATGATACTTTAGTCTTTTGCGAAGCGGATAAGAGCCAAATCCAAACTCTACGAGCTTTGTTACTTTGCTTTGAAGCAGTGTCAGGGCTCAAGGTGAACCTTGGCAAGTCTGAGATGGTTCCTGTGGGTACGGTCCCTAATATCCTTAGTTTAGCAAGCCTTTTGGATTGTAAGGTGTCTTCTTTCCCAATGAAATATGTGGGCCTTCCGTTGGGAGCAACTTTTAAGAATAGAGCTATTTGGGATGGGGTGGTGGAGAAGACAGAGAAACGGTTGGCCGGTTGGAAACGGGTGTATTTATCAAAAGGGGGCCGTCTCACTCTCATTAAGATTACTCTCACTAACCTCCCCACATACTTTTTATCTTTGTTTCCTATGCCTGTAGGGGTGGTGAATAGGATGGAGAAACTATTTAGGACGTTCTTATGGGGAGGTATGGGGGAGGAGAAGAATTTCATCTAGTTAGCTGGAAAATAGTTTATGCCTCAGTTGTGAATGGGGGATTGGGAGTGAGTAACTTGAGAACTTTTAATAAAGCTCTATTGGGAAAATGGCTTTGGAGATATCATTTGGAGGAGGGATCATTGTGGAAGGAAATTATTGACGCTAGATATGGTGTCGCTAGGGGTGGTTGGTGTTCCAATGAAGTGAGAATGGGGTATGGTGTTGGTTTATGGAAGTTTATAAGGAAGGGGTGGCTATGCTTTGCAAATCAAATCCGTTTTGTGGTTGGTGAGGGCAATCGAATAAGTTTTTGGCGGGACTTGTGGTGTGGAGATCAAGCCTTAGAAAGGGCTTTTCCGGCCCTATATTGTATTGCAGTTAACAGGGAGGCGTCAGTGGCGGATGTGTGGTTATTTTCTCATGGCTCGTATCAGTGGAACATTCTCTTTAGTAGGGATTTTCATGACTGTGAATTATCTATTGTTGCAGAATTTTTCAGCTCACTATATTCTATGGGGACCCCTATGGCACAACGAGATAGATTGAAGTGGAAGTCTAATAATCACAAGCTATGCACAGTGAAGGCGTACTATAACATCTTGACAACACGATCATTCTCCGTTCCCTTGGAAGACTATTTGGAGGTCTCGTGTGCCTTATAAAGTAGCATTTTTTGTTTGGACCGCCGCCCTTGGAAGATCTTGACCACGGACAACTTGAGGAAGAGAGGATGTATTGTCATGGATTGGTGCTACATGTGTAAAAAGAATGGAGAATCGGTGGACCATCTCTTACTACATTGTGAGGTACAAGGGTCTTGTGGGATGAGATCTTTCAAAGGGTTGATGTTGCTTGGGTTATGCCTATGAGGGTGGTGGATCTATTGGGTTGTTGGAAGAAGATGCAAGGCTGTCATCAAGTGGTAGCGGTGTGGAAGATGATTCCGTTGTGCATCATGTGGTGTATTTGGATGGAAAGGAATGCGCGCTGCTTTGAAGATAAGGAACGCACATTGGCTGAGTTGAAGAATTTTTTCTTCCACACTTTATTGTCTTGGCTTTCCACTATTGTATTGCAAGGGGGCAATGTCCATGATTTCTTGTCTTTAATTTATTGCATGTAGAATGTATTTACGTGTTCTTCTGTATACTTCCTGTGTACATGGGCTATGCCTATTTCATTCATATATATAATATTGATCCCTTGCTTATAAAAAAAAAAAATATTTTTTCTTACTTATCAAAAAAAAAAAAATAGTAAATCAAATGGAAATCAAATCAGATTGTGGCAAGTTTAAACAACTGAAAATAAACAAATGCTTTAATGCCCCTACATCGTTATAACTCAAAGCTATTGTTGTGTTCAACACAAAAGAATAGCTGAACCAATCGGATTCAAGATAAGGAAGGAAATTTCAAGTTTAGAAAGAATTTTGAGGGAATGCTACCCTAAACTTGTTCAAAGGTTTGCAGCCATCAAATGACTCATAAGGTTTGGTAACAGGTGCTGTAGGAGTGTAAATATAAAAGGAAAAAAGGGGTTAGTTGTACTAATTTGACTGTTTTACGGAAATCAGGGATTTTTCTCATTAGAGGTGAAAAAAATTTGTTTTTCACTTGCGAAGCACTGGTGGCGGCTCTGAGAAGTAGCAGTTTAGGGCTTCAAATTTAGGGCCTCTTATCTGTACAGCAACAAAAAGGGAGGTGCATTGCTAAGGATTTGGAAATTTTTGCACCAATAGGTCGCAGCAGGGTGCTAAAGCAAGAATTTCCTCTTTAACAAGTTTTTAGGGCATGGAATTAGGGCAAACATACAAAGCATAATTTTTTGTTTATATGTAAAATACACGCAAAGGAGAAATTCTTTGGTTTATTTGCAGGAAACTCTAAAAATATAAAGAGTGTTGTTGAAATTCTTACCCAAAGGTATTGATTAGGAATTGGACAGCAAGCGACAGTGTCTAGAGATGAGTTTTAAGACAATCTCCATTGGGCACCCACTAGTCACACCCAGTAGAAGGTGGTGTTGGGGTGATTAGAAGCGAGAAGAGATAGGGTAACCACCAATAATCAAGCTGCTGGACTGCCAGCAGTGATTTCCCTATTGGAATTGAAGTGTAACTTCTTATTTCACTCACCCTCTCGCGGTGGCAGCAAGAGAATGAGGAGCTGAGGATTGAGTTTCTGATTTTGGGACCTCTATTCTGAACAAAC
Organism: Juglans microcarpa x Juglans regia; assembly: GCF_004785595.1. Classification (NCBI taxonomy): domain Eukaryota; kingdom Viridiplantae; phylum Streptophyta; class Magnoliopsida; order Fagales; family Juglandaceae; genus Juglans; species Juglans microcarpa x Juglans regia. Next base: position 17,838,760 of record NC_054601.1, on the reverse strand, counting down.
GGAGAAAAGAGGAAGTCAGCTGTTGTCAATCAAACCATGTATCAAGAAAAGTTGCTCCATTTGAGGTTTATTGCGTGCCTATGGCTGCTGCAGACTTGGAAGATGATTTCCAACCTCCACCTTGATTTGTTTATGAATAATCAGAGGATGGCTGGAGAGGGCTGACAGACCTGGGAGTGGCTTCCTATACTTGAGGAAAACGTGCTTAATTTATTGATGGAAGTTTTAAGGAGCAAAGGGTTGAGGGGCAGGACGGTTAGAGGGGATTAGGGATTTTGGAAGAATTAGGTCTTCTTGACAGCCAATTGCTGGGGTTTTCTTAAGGAAAAAGTGCAGTGTAAATCATTTCCAAAATCCCTAAAGGTTTTGGCCCTTTCAGGGCTTCTAGGAGACTTCTAACTTGTGGTTTTAAAAATAAACAGAAACTGTAGACTATGTGGGTCTTGGCAGACCTGTAAGTTTGGTTTCTGGGAAGTTTCCTCTTACCCTAATTGCAATTACAATTTCCAGGCTTTGTATACATGGCAGAATGCTTCTTAGAGGCCTGAAATCCTAGTTTTTCAGGATTGTTCTTGATTGATAAGTTTTTTTCCTGTACAGGTCTTGATTGAATCAAATTTTTGGCAAGTTTTGTGCATTCGCTTATTTAGCAAATCAGTCCCAACAATAGAACCAATCAGCATATATAGACAAAATATCAATCAATAACAAAGAAGAATATCAAACTGCAGCCCTGTATCAATATTCAATTAAAACCGAAAATAAATTTTGACCATGTAGGTTTTTTTAATTTGGGGGGGGGGGGGGGGGGGGGGGGGGGGGGGGGGGGGGGGGGGGGGGGGGGGGGGTTGTGTGTAGGCATCCGTCTGTATGATATGACATTGCTTTCTACACAAGAAACGTGTTTGCCCGCCATCTAAAAAAGTAACTTTGTGTTGTCATTGTCCTTGTAGGATACCGAAGTAGTTGATATGTGTCTAAGAGCTCTGAAAGCTCTTGCTTCTTACCACTATAATGAGACAGGCAGTGGTAGAACAGGCTTGGGCTTACATGCTTCTGGAGTCATGGATCCAGGAGGAAATTTTCAGGAAGGCATTTTGAGCCGGTTTCTTCATTCATTGCTGCAGTTACTCCTTTTTGAGGATTACAGGTGAAGATTCAGTCTCTCTTCATTAAGGTTGAGTATTCATGATGTTCGATTCTTCTGTCTTCATATGTATGCCCATAAGTATTGGACACACTCATAGTGATACTGTAGGGGAACAAAGTTACACAAATCCTTTTGCCTTGCAAATCAAAAAAGAAGAAAAAAAAGGGGAAACGGGGGAGGAAGAGGAACAAAAGCAGCTTTTAGTGCTCGATAAAACAGAAGGGGATATCCCTTCTTCCAATCTCTGTTGTGATTTCTATGTCAAGATATAATATCAGAAGCACACAGACACCTGTCTTATATGCAGACACCCACTTAATAAAGATGGGTTACCTCAGTACTTTTTTTTCAGCCTATTCTTAAGATCTCTCGTGTGTATCTTATGATTCAGTCCGGACCTGGTCAGCAGTGCAGCAGATGCTCTCCTTCCTTTGATTCTTTGCGAACAAGGCCTATATCAGGTATTCCTGAGTTCTCTTGTGTAATGCTGACATTCTCTCGCATTGTGGTGTAGTTGCGTCTTAGGCTTTTTAATGTTTGCTCCTTTGGTTTTCAATGGTCATTCGTGCTTTCATCTGGTTTATTTGGTCCTCATACTTTTGGATTTCATTTTATGTTTCCCTCTCACCATTTTGTTATTTTAAGTATGCTTTCGTATCACATTTTGCTTCTTTTCTGTAAATGAAAAGTTAAGATCTGGTTTTTTTAATGTTTTTTCTACCACAAAACGAGGCTGCAACACTACCTCAACTCTGATGGTCACAAGCAAGCAGCCACATGCCGCTGCCCTCTTTCTGAAAACCTCCCCTGGCAACAGTGAACTAAACTCGTTATCGGTAGAAATCGAACTCCACTACATCTTCTGAGCTATTCTCCTCCCCAAGAAGAATTTGATCCTTTTGGTGATGCAGCAACTGTATTGTCCTTCAAATTATGCTCTGGTGAAGAAGGTGGATATGGTGAAAGGGACTGCCTATCTTGATCTAAATCATTCTGTATTCTCGGTGATCCAGCAACTGGATTTCCCTGATTTCCACTCCAGCGAAGAAGGTGGAGTTGGTCAAGGAGGCTGCCTATTTTATATGAAAAGTCTGTTAATCTTTGGTATACTTATGGGTTTTTCTCCTCCAAACCCCGAATCTGATAATCTTGGGGATACTTCTGGCTCTCCACATTTTGGTTCCATGCTCTCAGAGACATCTTGGAGCTTGGTGGGCCCAAAATCAAATTCAAGTCTCTTTGCTGAGTGGATCAGCTGTGTAGTGTGAGTCAGTGGTCACGCAACTCCCTCTCGTCTGTCTTTGACAGCAATGTTGCCATGAAATGGACAGGGGTAGTTGGTTAAACCTTAATTGTTGTGGCAGCATCGTTATTGATCATGTCTATGGCTCTCTAGCAATACCCATCACGTAGTATTATGAGCCAAAGATGGATCGTGCAGTGAATAAGAGTGTGTGTTGAAATGCAACGTGGGGTTGGAAGGTTCAGAGGAGTTGCGGGGAAATCAGTGAAGCGACCTCCATTTTGAGCTTCAAAACAATTGAAGGAAAAAGATCGTTTTAGCAGAAAAAGTATCTGAAAATTTTATAGAAGCATAATTGATGCTATTTTCGAAACTTAACGGACACTCACTTAATGCAAGTCGACAGGGGGACTACATTGAATGCAAACTCAAGATATTTGAGATTAGGGAGAGGGTTGTTGTATTTAGTGGCTTTCCTAAATTAAATATCACCTTTATTAGAGCCGCACAATGTTGGGAAGTTGACGCTTTTACGGAGTTCTATAATCTTGTATACTCCAGTAAAGTGAGTGGGGGAGGCGCCCAGATAAGATTATTTTTGGCATCCCTCTGAGAAGGGGAAATTCACCATCCAGACATTCTACAAGTCTCTCGTAATGCGAAACACCAACCCATTCCCATGGAAGAACGTTTGGAAGACTGAGGCTCCTTTAGGAGCTGATTTCTTTTTATGGATGGCCTCCTTGGGAAAGATACTCACTCTATTCAGAAATGCCAAATTAATGTTATGGATTAGTTTTGTATGTGCAAAAAATGTGGAAATTCCGTTGACCACTATTACTTCATTGTGAAGTGTCCATGACCCTGTGGAACGATATCATTAGAGTCAAGCTAGCTTAGGTGATGCCAAGAAGGGTGGTTGAGTTTCTAGCAAATTGGAAAGGCATTCGTGGCAACTCACAAATCGCAGCAATTTGGAGGATGAACCCGACCTGTCTTTGGTGGTGCCTTTGGAGAGAGAGAGAAATGAAAGAAATTTTGAAGATTGTGAGCTATCAATGGACGAACTTAGAATGCTTTTCTTTTCTACCTTATTCCATTGGTCGATTGTCATATATTTTATGGCATGAATATTCATGACTCTCTTGTATCCCTACACAATCATGCATGGGTATTGCTCTTGTATATGTCTCGTGTATTTTGACTATGCCTACTTTCTATCACCAGTAAAATTCTTATTTACTGAAAAAAAATGTGATGAAGTTGATGATATCATTATGGCATTCGGCCTCTCAGTTTGTTTTTTCCTTGTCAAATGTTCTCTGAGGGATTGACGTGGGGTATTCTATCTTACAGAGGTTAGGCAAAGAGTTGATAGAAAGGCAGACAAATCCGACACTCAAATCAAGGCTGGCAAATGCATTGGAGTCTCTAACAAGCACAAATCAGCTCTCTTCAACCCTGGATCGTATTAATTACCAGAGATTCAGGAAAAATCTTAGTAAGTTCCTAATTGAAGTTCGTGGATTTCTGCGAACCATGTGATATTTCTTGTTGTAAAAATATGGAATGTATTTTGTTATATTCATTCTGTGGTTATCCTATCAAGTTTTTATTGTTTTGTTCTTTTGGGTAATTAGAAAGTTTTTCCCTTTTTATGAGAATTCGTCTTGTAATTTCTGAACATACAGAGGGCTTGGCATTTTGAACTTTACATTTCTGAAATGAAAACAGTTTTGAGAGTTGAGATGTATTTTCTCCCTTGTCCTTTTTTTTTTTCTAATGCATTATTCACTAGTTGACCCACGCTATGCCCAGGAATGAAAACCAACAAAGATAAATTTAGATATTTAAATAAGCTGCTTAGTTGGTGTAGTCAACACTTTGATTATGGAGGTTTGGATTCAAAATTCATCCTATCTCATATAATCATTACAACATTCACAAATTTTCATACAAAATATAATAAACAATTCAACTTTTTCAAATCCCGAAACAAAAATAATATTTTAACAATATTTTATTCATCATTCAACTTTCATCCCATCTGATTAAAAAAAAAAAAAAAAAAAAAAAAAAAAAAAAAAAAAAAAAAAAAACCTATCATCTCATCTCATTATCCAAACTTTCATCCCAAACAGTAGTGTTTGGTTTCATGTTGCAGAATGCAAGAGCAATAGTAGCTAATCATTAAATTCATGTTGAGTTATAAAGTTATAATTTTTTATGATGATATTGATAAGTATACACTAAAATGTGAACAAACTATTAATTGACACAGCATTCTCAAGCCATACGATCTCTCGTGAGTGTGCAAAAACATCATTTATGGTCTTTGCATTTACGGCTAGCACTTCATTCTGAGACTGACTTATGTACTGAAACTCCCAATTTTTTGAACCATTCTCAATACATAGCATTCACTGCTGTAAATTAGCAGAGCCAATAGCTCTGATCATCGCCAATGGCTCTTATCTCCTTAGCATCTTTGTATGATAACGTCTCTTTTACTAAGAACCGCAATTAAAATTACAGTTTATATCTCATTTACAAATGGCTGCACAAAAATTAAGCCTGCCATCCTCGTTCTTGAGTGCAAACTATATTTTGGTCCAAGAGCATTTAGAATGAAAGTGACGGTCGTCTGTCAGCGATTCAACCCATCTTTTAGTTGCTAATTTTTTATATTCCAATTTTTCCTAACCAAGGATTAAGATAAAGTGGTAGTAAAAGTCTCATTCAGCCAATCCAGACTAGCAAATTGCAGCGCACAACAATCTACTGCGGCTTCTAGTCGTAGTTTTGCAGTCTGTTTATCAAACTATGTCAAAATCGTTTCAAGCGACTCTCCTTTGTGGGAAATGGGTGGGAGTCGAGTCATTAGCTGTAAATCCCTTTTTGTTTTATTTTTTTGTGTTGTAATTGCTGATTTGGAATAATTGTTAGGGGCTCCCACCCTAAGGAATCTTGTATCTTATAACCATTAATTATATTTATGATATGCTTGATTGAAAAAAAAAAAAAACTGAAAAAAAGAATAAAAAAGAATATACTTAGTTTTGCCATATCATCATTCTTGAGTGCAAACTGTATTTGTGCAGCTCCCCAACGTATTGGCACTCTCCCGTGAAACCCTCCCCGTAAGATTTTCGTTACAACTTACCGCCTACTTTAACAACGCGTAGAAAAAAATGACTTGTTGAATCTCAAAATGGAAAATGATTGGTGTATCTTACTTTTTTAAAAAAAAAAAAATTATGAAGTTTATATACACTAGACTTTATATCCAATATTGCTCTTAAAAAAAAACTAGAATAAAATAAAACCTTACAAGTATTTTGCAAATACCTTTTACGGATTTTAGCATGGGCAGCTGAGATGGCCTACTACTTCTAACTTTTTAAACATTAGGGCCTAGATCGTTTAGTGAAATTATCTCATTTTATCTTATCATTACAGTTTTCTCAAATTTTTAAACAAAATATAATAAATAATTCAACATTTTCAAATTCTAAAATAAAAATGAAATTAAAAAATAATATTTTAATAATATTTTATTCAATTTTTATCTCATCTCAACTCAACTCACTATCTAAACCAGTCCAATACTATTCACAACATTACTTCATCTTCACACGTTGCAATAAAAAAGTATTACATTACTTCACGACGATGGGGCATCCAACGACACCCTAATGTTGTAAATGCTTATCAACTTTGCAATAATTTTGTAACGATACAATGGTAGTTAATTTAGAAGTAAAATACTAACACAAAATCCTAGATTTTTTTTTTTTAAAAAAAAAAAGGGCGGTACCTCAAATTTTATTGATTGCCCTCGCTTATGGCGGAAGAATACCGTAGTAACAAGCATGACACTTGGGATTTGCAATTATTCAATAAAAACATCCCAGACATCAAATAAACCAATAAATAAAACAACTCATACAATAAGCTAGAGAGGATGAGACTTTGTATTACAAGAACCAATGGGTCATCCTAGCAGACAAAAAGTTAAAGGAAAAGGTGTTGAAGGAAGCTCATAACACACCTTACACTGCTCATCCCGGTGGTACAAAGATGTATTAGGATTTGAAGCAGCATTTTTGGTGAGAATGAATGAAGAAGGACGTAGCAGAGTTTATGAACAAGTGTTCTGTCTGCAGATTAGTTAAAGCAAAACACCAGAAGTCGACAGGTGAATTGCAGTCACTGCCAATCCCGGAATGGAAATTGGAGGATATCTCGATGGATTTTGTAGTGGGTTTTCCAAGGATCTCAGCCGGAAATAATACTATCTAGGTGATAGTTGATCGTCTGATGAAAAGTACTCATTTTATACCCATCAAGAATATAGATTCTCTAGAAAGATTGACGAGAACTTATATAACAAAAATTGTCAGATTGCATGGAGTGCCTAAGACGATTGTGTCAGATAGAGACCCTCGTTTTACATCATGATTCTGGCAAAGTTTGCAGGATTTGATGGGCTCTAGTTTGAAGTTCAATAGTGCATACCATCCGCAAATAGGTGGGCAAACGGAAAGGACGATCCAGACTTTGGAAGATATGCTAAGAGCCTACGTTTTGCATCATGAAGGGAATTGGGAGAAGCAACTACCTCTGTTAGAGTTTGCTTACAGCAATAATTTCCAGGCCACTATACAAATGACACCATATGAAGCATTGTATGGTAGAAAGTGTAGATCGCCATTGTATTGGGACGAAGTAGGGGAAAGGAAAGTGGTTGGACCAGAAGTCTTACAAGAGATAAAGGACCAAGTCCACCTGATTAGAGAAACGATGAAAACAACATAGAGTCGACAGAAGAGCTACGCTAATAATCGAAGGAGGAGTATAGATTTTGAAGTTGGAGATTAGATCTATGTGAAGGTATCTCCTATGAGAGGAGTAAGCCGCTTCAGAGTGAAAGGCAAGTTGAGTCCGAGATACGTGGGACCCTATGAGATAGTGGAGAAAGTGGGAGTAGTTGCTTATCGTTTGGAGTTGCCAACTGAGTTCCACGAAATTCACAATGTTTTCCACGTGTCTTCTTTAAAGAAGAGTTTTGGGAATCAGACACAAGTAGTGGTGGATCCCGATAGTATACCTTTGCAATCCAACCTAACCTATGATGAAAAGCTGATGCAGATCATTGACTGGAAAGATAAAGAGTTGCGTAACCGTAAGATCCCATTGGTCAAAGTACTTTAGCAAAATCATAATGTTCAAGAGGCGACTTGGGAGAAGTAAGTCGATATGCGAGCCAAGTACCCTCAGTTATTTGACACCTAAATTCAATCTTGTAGAGTAGTTTTGATTTCAGCTTAGCTGATATTTTGTGGTTCACTTGTACGAGACTGACTATACCAGATGTTGTACTTCATTGTTTGGATATCAATAAAGTATATGTGTCCATTTTAGAATGTGGTAGACCATTCTTCAATGTGCATGTCGTAGATTATTTCTCCATCTTGATTGTATTCTTTTGCAGTTCCTTGGCACGACAACGCAAGACCGCTAAAAAATATACCATTTCCACACAATGAGTGCGCGAAATGCGGGAGGAACGTCGTAGCATACGACTTGCTCAATTGAATAAGGAACTAAATGCGTATTGGCAAGAAATGGAATGCTTAGAGCACCACTGTACGCATATTTTAGATATTGATAGTAAATGAGTGGGTTACGAGAGGAGAGCATTACCTCATGAGGAGCATTACCTGCCACTTCACCCAACTACATGGTTGGACAGGGATAACTTCAGAGCTAGGATGAAACAGGACCAAGCAGAGTCCAGTAGGGCAGTAGAAGAGCGTGTTGTGGCCACCAACGCCGAGCCCTCAACATCAGGCTCATCCATGTCATCCACTCACTGAGGACATTTATTGGTTGAAAGTCAAGAACCCGAGAGCGACGACGAAGAATTCTTGCAGCTTCTCAACCCAGGTTACTACGACAATATGGCATATGATTCAGAGGATGATGTGTTCTACTACTTACTACCGTAAGACATGCCGATGGACATCGATGCACCACCACCAAATCCGACCAATGACGAGGCGTCCAGTGATGACAGCCTGCTAGAAACTCACTGGTGGAATTTTTATTGGCTTTAGGAATCTCGTAAAAACTCCATAAGTTTTCATGAATCGATCAATCGCATAGGTTTTAGTCTGTCAACATAGTCAATGTTATTACTCACTATGATGCCAGAAGTACGATTTTAATTAATTGAGGTAGTTAGAAGTGTCAGAATGCATTATGGTCTGCACCATTAGATTTAGTTGATCATTTAGGATTTTTTGGCGCAATAAGTCCATTTTCATATTTTTGGACGAAACGCCTGTTCGAAACTGTGAAATTATTTTTAGGGGCACTTTGGAGTTGAATTTTAGTAAACGATTTTCAATATAGGTTAATATGAATATTTAAGACTTTTCAGTACTAAATTTATTATGCAGTTTTTCGGGGTGGATAATAACCACGATAAGCAAATGAAGTGCAGTGTTTTAAAAATCACAGTGTGGAATGTTCAAATTAGATTAGAAAAGTTTTATTTGGACACTTGGCAAGATCTTAGCCATACATAGTGGATAGTATTAGACACTTGGCACCATGAGGAACGTTTGATGGATTTAAAGGAATCAAGGTGTGAGATCATGCCACCTAAGCAAAAATCATATTCCATCCAACCACTCAAATTGTGTCCAACCAAAGAAGATTTACACCCTAGTAAAACCCTATATGGTTGGAATCCAACTGAGAACCCAAAAGTATGGTTGAAACCGAAATCCTAAATGATTTTATACAAACCCTAAAGTTGACCTTCAAACCCTAATTGAATCGGTTTCTAATATTGTGTTTAATCACTTGATTAAATTTCTTCCACATGCTATTAATCTTTCAAATTTATGTTATGACATCATTATCCAACCCTTTTAACCTTGAATATTTGATTAGGCCAAGAGAAATTGGATTTGGGCTTGACAGCAACCCAAACCATCTTAAAACTCGAAATTGAGGCCCATTTGGTTTAGGCCCATCAAGACCCATGCATTTGGCCACCTTAGCTTTGCTTCTTGGCTAAATAATTGCACTCCCACATAGTTAGTCAAATTTGCTCAAGAGAGCCTAGAAGGTACTTGAAGTGAAAAGCTACAAGGCCACCTCACTTTTTTCATTCTACACTCCACCAAGAGGAAATATATTGGATTGATTTTTGTATATTGTATTGTGATAAGTGTTATTTTTATGCGATTTTTATCACTCTTTTATTTATGAAAAGTGTCATTTTCCCTTCAATGCAATTGATTTTATTTTATTTCTACATATTTTTATTTATTTTCTTGGATTTGAAGGAATGAGAAAATTTAGTGCAAAATGAGAGCATTTTGGTACAAAAGAAGAGATTACGGATCCAGACCGATGAGAGGCAGCAAGATCTGAAGAGAGCCGATGAGGTTTGGGTGAGGAGTTTTGTCCTGTGGGTAGCAAAGAGATTTCTCTCGCCCAAAGGAGAGAAGACTTACCTCTCGGAAGGTGAGGAAACTCGTAACTAGAAGGCGTGACCCGAATGCGTGAAGATTTGGTGACAAGGCTCTAGGTGGTTAGATTGAGCGACTAGTCTAAACGACCAAGTTAAAAGACTAACCTAAATAACATTGTGGACAACAACTAGAAAATGTGAGAGGAGTCGTTCATCCCGGTTGGGAGTGTTTCCACTCGATAGGCGAGGAGAGGGTTGTATGGTTTTTGTGACCTCCACTTTCGTTCATTTGTGACATTCACGCCAGTTATATTCAACGCACACGGCATCTACTTGGTGAGATAATTCATCCCGACCGGAATCAATCTGTTGCTAACCACCAAATCCAAGTTCCGTAATCAATCTGTTGGCGACAAAATCCTTCTAAGCTCCACAATTCAAACCACATATCACTGAATCTTCCATTTTAGATAATCTTATTATTCTAGAGATAATTTCTTTTATGTTAACATTTATCTTTAAAAACTATTTTCTAAATCTTTAGGCTAGATTGTAAACACAGTTATCTTGTTTCCAAATTTGAATTTCAAAATCTATTTAATCTCGACTTGTGGAATGAATAGAGGGTAGTTCTGAATCGGAGTCGAGAGTTTTTATGTTTTAGAGCCTGAGTCTAAGTTTAGAGTTCCAGAATTTATTCTTTAAGTTTTCTTTCAAGAATGCGGAATTGGAGGGCAGAGGCGAGAGCCGCATGCTTCATCAACCGAGTTCAACAAAGAACACCAGTTTTATTATTTTTCTTTTCAATTACATTATAAACTAATTCTATTTTCTAGAACTTTGATATAGCCTAGCATTGAACACACGGTTTATGTTCCAAGTTATTTTATTTTCAATATTTTCATTATTTAGTGTTTATTCCTTATTCTCAATGTTTACAATTTTCTAACTAACTATTGTTCGATCTTTTGGATTGCGAGAGGTGATTTGTAATTAAAGATCTAGGATTAAACACCATTAGTTGAGTGAAAGCAAATATACTTTACCGCAACTAGTGTGATTTTCAAGAAAAATCCAAACAACTTAATGAGTCTCCAATTAGTTAAATTCACATAGAGATATGGAGTTATTAGTTGGAGATATGTTTGGTATTGTTCAAGAGAAAATATTAAATAACAAATAATTAAGGGATTTTTATCATCAACATGGGATAATTGTGATTCTATAAAAAAGAAGAAAAAATTGTGTGGGATTTGCAAGGTGAAGTTAAATGCTTTAGATTTATTCTTATTATTTTTAAAATCTTAACTTTAATGTTCTTTTCTTCTGTTTAGTTTAGATAAAACATTCTTCAAATTTTGATTTTCCAAATAGTAATTAATTTAGTCAATTTCAATACTCAATAGTATAATTATTTCATGTGGGTTCGATAACCCTTTTTTTTAAAACACTTTATTACTTATTATAATTCTGTGCACTTGCAGATATATTTTTATGCAAACAAGGTTTTGGCGCCGTTGCCGAGGAATAATTATTTGTTATTGATATTGATACTAGCTAGATTTTTACTACTTTAAATTTTATTTTATTTGTTTAAATTAGATCTCAGTTTGATTTTCTTTTTCTTTTTAGGAATTAGAAGTGCATGCGCCGATCTAAATTATTAGAGTATACACTTTTCGATCTCGAGATTGAAAGAACCTTACGCGGATCAATAAAGAGAAAAAGAAAGAGGTTGTAGCATCTGAAGTTAATATGGCTGACCAAGAGCACAAGGCGTTAAGAGACTATGCGATGCCCTTGGTCAATGGGGTAACATCTAGTGTAAGGCGGCCATCTATACATGCCAATAACTTCGAGTTCAAGCTAGCCATCATTCAAATGATCCAACAAATAGTCCAGTTTTAGGGGGCTATCACAAGAGGATCCTAATGTCCATATTGCAAATTTTCTAGACATTTGTGATAATTTTAAACACAACGGGATGACAGATGATGTGATCCGATTGAGATTTTTTCCTTTCTCACTCAGGGAAAAAGCAAAAGCTTGGTTGAGTTCTTTGCTGCCCGACATCATCACCACTTGGGAGGAGTTGGCACAAAAACTTTTAGTAAAGTATTTCCCTCTGGCCAAGACAGCGAAATTAAGGAATGATATCACTACCTTAGCCCAATTTGAGGGTGAATCATTATACGAGGCATGGGAGAAATACAAGGACTTATTGCGCAAGTGTCCACACCACTACCTCCCCGTCGGACTTCAAGTACAGACATTTTACAATGGTCTGGGACCCACAAATCAATCTGTGGTTGATGCGGCCATGGGAGGAGCATTAATGAGTAAGACCATGAAACCGCATATAGACTTCTAGAAGAATTGACATCCAACAATTATCAATGGTCTACAGAGAGAGCAATGCCAAGAAAGGCGGCTAGAGTTTTTGAACTTGAGTCTATGTCCCCAATTACGGCTCAGTTGGCAAATCTATCCAAACAAATAGGTAAAATGAACGTTAATGATATTCAAACTAATGTTGTTTATGATCATTGTGAAGAAAATCATTCAAGTGTAGATTGCCAAGTGGGGAGTCCTTTTGTCCAACCGAGACATGAACAAGCCCATTACGTGTCCAATTTCCAATCTCAAAATAATCCTTATTCAAACATGTTCAATCCCGGATGGAGAAATCACCATAATTTTTCATGGAGCAATAACTAAGTGCCGGCTAGACCACCTCAACAGTTTCCAGAGCAAGAGAAGAAGCCGACACTTGAGGATATGTTTATGCATTACATGCAAAAGACTGATATGACAATGCAAAAGGCTGATATGTTGATCCAAAACAACTCAACTTCAATCGGCAATCTTGAGGCACAAATCAATCAGCTCTCAAACATGCTTACCGAGAGGACAACAGGAAATTTATCGAGCAACAATGTGACCAATCCGAAGGAACATGTCAAAGCCATAACAGAGCAAGACATTGAAGCTGCCGAAAATGTGGAATCCGAGAAGAAGAAAATTGAGTATGTGGTGAAAGAAGGAGATCGGAAGGCAACCAACCAGCAAGCTGAGAAGACTAGAGAAAATAAAAGGGTTGCAAAATCCAAGAAATCTAGGGAGTTTATTTTTTGAAACTTATTCTCCTTCAATTTATGATCCACCAATTCATTTTTCATAGAGATTAAGAAAAAATAAGATTGATAATCAGTTTTCTAAATTTTTGAGTATATTTAAACAACTACATATTAATATTCCTCTCATTGAAGTTTTAGAGCAAATGCCTAAATATGCAAAATTTTTGGAGGATATATTATTAAACAAGTGGAAGTTGGAGGAGCATGAGACTATGATGCTGGCCGAGAAGAGCAGTGCAATTTTACAAAAGAAGTTACCACTTAAGTTGAAAGACCCGGGGAGTTTCACGATCCCTTGCACTATAGGAAATTCCTATTTTGATAAAGTTTATGCGACTTAGGGGCAAGTATTAATTTAATGTCTCTCTCTGTTTTCAGGAAATTAGGCATTGGAGAAGCAAAGCCGACCACCATCTCTCTACAATTGGCGGACAGATCTATTAAATACCCTAGAGGACTTATTGAGGATGTGCAGGTGAAAGTTGATAAGTTCATCTTCTTGGCTGACTTCATTTTTCTTGATATGGAGGAGGACGAGGAAATTCCTTTGATACTGGGCTGACATTTCCTGGCAACGGGAAAACTTTAATTGATGTCCAGAGAGGGAAGCTCGTTTTGTGGGTCGGCGAGGAGCAGGTCACGTTTGACGTGTTTAAATCTATGGAATTGCCGTCCAAGGTACATTCTTGTTTTCAAATAAGCGATTGAGACATGGTCAAGGCCGACGATACGTATGGCGCTAAATTTCCAAAACTACCACTCAAGGTATGTCTTACTCACTCTACGTCTATTGAATCCAAAGATGAAAAGGTTCAGGAGTGTGAGAGATATTTGGAAGCTACACCTTCCCTTTCTCCTTCAATAAAACCAAAAGTGGAAGAGCTAAACTCATCTCGGCCGAGGTCGCCAAGTAAGGAACTACCCAAGCTTGAACTCAAACCACTTCCATCAAATTTAAAGTACGCCTTCTTAGGCCAGGAATCTACTTTTTCAGTCATTATTAACAGTTCTTTGAGTGATATAGAGGAAGAGAAATTGTTGAGAGTCTTGCAGGAACACAAAATGATCTTGGGTTGGACTATCTCAGACATCAAAGGAATTAGTCTTTCAATTTGCATGCACAAGATTTTAAAGGAGGATAATTTTAAACTGATTGTCCAACCTTAGAGGAGACTGAACCCATCAATGCAAGAAGTAGTGCATAAAGAAGTATTAAAGTTTTTAGATGCCAGGATCATTTATCCAATCTCAGATAGTGCATGGGTAAGTCCAGTGCAAGTTGTCTTGAAGAAAGGAGGGATAACCGTGATCAAGAATGACAACAATGAACTCACACTGACGAGGATGGTCACTGGATGACAAGTATGCATAGACTATCGAAGACTGAATGATGCAACTCAGAAAGACCATTTCCCTTACCGTTTATTGATAAAATGCTAGAAAGACTTGCCGGCCACGCCTACTACTATTTTCTAGATGGATATTCTGGTTACAATCAAATAGCCATTGCACCCGAGGATCAAGAGAAGACCACTTTCACCAGTCCTTACGGCACTTTTGCATATAGGCACATGCCTTTTGGTCTTTGCAATACGCCAGCTACTTTTCAAAGATGCATGATGTCTATCTTATCGGACATGGTGGAAAAAGTTTTAGAAGTCTTCATGGATGACTTCTCGATTTTTGTCACTCTTTTGATAATTGCTTATCTGATTTATCTTTGGTTTTGCAGAGATGCAAGGAGACAAATCTTGTTTTAATTTGGGAAAAATGTCACTTCATGGTCAAGGAAGGAATAATGCTCAACCACCGCATTTCCTTCAAGGGAATTGAGGTCGATCGAGTAAAGATAGAAGTTATTGACAAACTCCCACCACCGACCAATGTGAAGGGCGTGAGGAGCTTCTTGGGTCACGCTGGGTTCTATTGTCGGTTTATCAAGGATTTTTTTCAAATTACTAAACCTCTCTGCACTCTGTTGATTAAAGATACTCGATTTGAATTTTCTGATGAATGCTTGCATGCTTTTAAAACATTGAAAAAGAAATTAATTTCAGCCCCTATCATTGTATCACCGGATTGGGATTTACCTTTTGAATTAATGTGTGATGCTAGCGATTATGCTATAGAGGTTGTTTTGGGACAAAAAAAAAGATAAAATTTTTAATGTTATTTATTATGCAAGTCGGACCTTAACAGGAGCTCAACTTAATTATGCTACTAATGAAAAAGAATTGTTAGCAGTTGTGTTGCATTTGACAAATTTTAATCTTATTTGGTAGATTCAAAGGTGGTCGTCTACACTGATCACTTAGCTCTTAAATACTTGTTGTCGAAGAGGGATGCCAAACCAAGCCTGTTAAGATGGATTCTGCTACTACAAGAATTCGATTTAGAAATAAGAGATAAGAAAGGTACCGAGAATGTAGTGGCCGACCACTTATCTTGCCTTGAGCTTAAAGAGACGGCTGATGAGGAGAATTTTTCAATTAATGAGACCTTCCCGGACAAGCAATTAATGGCTATACAAGTTGTTCCAAGGTATGCCGACATGATAAATTATTTGGTGTCCAGAATTCTATCGGCCGAGATGACATATCAACAAAGGAAGAAGTTCTTCTCTGACTTGAAATATTATTTTTGGGAAGAACCTTTTCTATATCAGCACTGCACGGACCAGATAATCAAGAGAAGTGTACCCGAGGAAGAGATGGAGAGTATACTCAGACATTGCCACTCATTGGAAGCAAGCGGCTACTTTGGTGGAGCAAAAATAGCAGTGAAAGTTTTACAATGCGGCTTTTATTAACTGACTATTTTCAAAGACTCTTTTAATTTTGTTAATTTATGTGATCATTGTCAAAGGGTTGGCAACATTTCTAGAAAATATGAGATGCCTTTAAACAATATTTTAGTGATTGAATTATTTGATGTTTGGGGTATAGATTTCATGGGTCCTTTTCCATCCTCATATTCTAACAAATTTATTTTGGTTGCTGCAGATTATATCTCCAAATGGGTGGAAGCGATCGCCTTGCCAACCAATGATGCGAGGGTCGTAGTGAATTTCCTGCGAAAGAACATTTTTTCTCGATTTGGCACGCTGAGGGCCATAATTAGTGATGGCGGGCAGCATTTTTGGAATCGCCAATTTGAAGCATTACTAACTAAATATGGCTTTACCCATCATGTGGCGACACCATACCATCCTCAAATGAGCGGCCAGGTTGGAGTGTCTAATCGGGAGCTGAAGCACATACTGGAGATGTAATACCATAGTCCTACTACGTAGGTCCTTACGTCATTTTATTAATTCATTAAGTTAAATATTTTGAGATAAAGATTTTTATTACTTTTAATTATTTTATTTTAAGATGAATATGCTTTATTTTGAAATATGATTTATTAAAATAAATCATGGGTATTATTTATATGACTTGAATATTTCCCTTAAGCCCTTTAATTTTATTTAATTAAGAAATGATCAAATTGTTCTCTACCATTAGATTGGTAGGTGAAAAGTATTCTTGAGATGGATAGATCTCCACCATCCATCTCCCAAACTTATGTGATAAGCTTTGACCAAGGTAAAAAGTTACTCTCACCTTTTCACCCGTAGGCTTCTAAGATAAGCCACAAAATCCTTTTTCTTTCCTTTGACCCATAAGCTTCCTAAGGAAGCTATTGCACCCATCGGTCAAGGCAACAAAAGAGAGAAGATAAAAATAAAAAGTATCCTAAGGCATTCCATCCTTGCACCCGTCAGTCAAACCTACACAAAAAGGTAAGAGTTAAAATCAATTCCCTTTCTTCCCCTTAACCTGTTGACCCTTACCCAAGGAAAAGAGAAAATTTCACTTCCTTTCCAAACAAGACAAAGCCAACGCCACATTCATCCATTTCCTTCCTCTTCTCTTTCCATCTTCAAGAAAGCAAGTTTTCCTCATCTCTTTCAAGCCTTGTGACTCCATAGTAAGGGAAGACGAAAAAAAATATTTTCTCTCATCCTCTCCAAGCCATACGAGTATACTCCACTATAACATATACTTTTTTTTGCGGCGCACGTAAGTTGCCACAAGAACTCAAAAAACTGTGGCTATTGCGCTAAAGCCACGATTTTTTCCTCGCAGGTCGCACGCCAGAAATTAGGCGTGATACTAGATGAGTTTTGCGCCGTAATGGCACTGCCGAATAATTGATCCCGATTACTGTCGATTTACATGCCGTGAAAGATGCCCGCGGTTGCTGCTGCAGATATGGACCTCGAAATCGTGATCTTTGCCGCAAAATCATCAATGGCTGCGACGATTTCTTGTTCATCGCAAAACCCCACTTCATATCGGCGTGTTGTGATCAGCCGGTGAAGTTAGCTGCAGGTTTTGCGCCGTCGGTAAAACTTAGAGGTATGTGATGCAATAACCCACTTGCGACATTTAAAGAAATCGCAGCAACGAAATCTCTTTGAGAAGGGTATTGACTAGGTTTTCCCCCTTTTTGACAATTCAATTTCGCGACATTTTTTCCCCTTCGCAGCTGAATTCGCCCTCATTCATCAAATTTGGGAAACCAATTTAGCAGAGCTAGGGCTGGATGGAATCTTACAAATCAATTTCGCATGCACCATAAAGATGCAAGGTTTGTCACTTTGTTGAACTAATTGGTCCCTATTTCTCACTTTTTAATCTTTGATCCATTAAATGTAAAATATTATTGAACAATTAGATCATGGTTTTGTATGACTGCATCCGGTTTTGCACATGATCATACAGTTTTCACACACAAATCAATTAACGTCATGTATATCTATATACAATACTCACATATACCATATATATATATATATATATCTATATATATTATGATTCCACACAATGGCATATTTTGTGGGTGTAATATTAATGATGGAAAATATCCTCATGCAATTGAAGACTTTACACACTATATATAAACTAAAAGCAGTATTCATCATTGAAGGCAGCCAGATATGACTTTCAAATATGAGTTTATAACTTAGTTTAACAGCCCTACAAATTTAGTAAATACTTGGATCTACATGTACATGTACGTACTTGCACATAGAAAATCTTGTCCATTTTAATGGAGCTCTTTGGGGTCTTGGCTAGCACAACCAAATCAGCATTGCCCTTAGATTCTGAATTGACCTGTTGCAATACACAAGAATGGCATAAAGTCAGACCATAGCATGCATGATCATGATGGGCATAAGGACCAACATAGAATATAATCAAAATAAGTTACCTTGTCAAATTTCATTTCATCCTGCATCATGAAGTACAAAAAATGGCCTAACATTTACAGATATAATTACATTTCTCCTTCACCCTAAAAAAGGCTACAAAAATATTTTTGTAGGAACTTTAAAAAACTACATGGCTCATTTTTCCTTTTTTAGCTGGTGGGATTTATTTGTGGTTTATATGCAAATTCTTAGACCAATTGATTTACTGCATGTATTAATATAAAAGCTGAAAGTTTTGTACCATGGTAATCCATATTGTGTATCTAATTTGACTCCTTATGTTTTTGTACTTTACTGTCACTGGGCAACTAACAACATCTCCAGTACCACCTCCCATGGAATTCCAATTCCATATATGGAACTGAATTGGAATTCTGTTCCTAGCAGATATAGCAATAACACTGTAATTATCTGTATACATCTGTATTTTGAATTAGAACAGATATATATCTATATCGTAGCACTTTACAATAACTCTGAGGATATAGCAGCAGTAAACTTGGAATTATTTCAACTATATTGTTGTAAAATTAGCCATTACAGATATTCCATATGTTTTGCTCTACAACACTATATTCTAGTTTGATAAAACCCTTGTCAGCAAATCATCTCATTTAAGCAAAACAACCAACTGGGCACTTAAACTCAAATTATCGCTGCCCAATTTAGCTACAACACATAGACCCAAAAATTCTTTTTATAAACTGATATGAGTAATATTTAATAGCATGCCATTTCATGGTAAACCCAAAATCTAAATTCATTCAAGATATGTCTCACTTCTTTAGTAGCTTGAAGTAGGTAAACCCAAAAATGTTTGATGGCAGGGTATATATATCAACCATCAATCTTTGACCATACTTTGTTTTAGATACAAGACTTATTTCCAAAGTACTTAAGCCCATATACTTGATGATTCTATTGCAACTAATGTCCAATTGTTTTACTAACTCATATATTTCAAACAACGCATTAATTTCCACTCAAATTAATGCTTTTATTAATCCAAGGCACTCTAGATACCTATAGTATAATATATATATATACTATAGGTATCTCAGTTCGTATAACTTGTTATCCTCCTACTACTGCATATATCTATCTATCGAAAAATGCAAGGCATACAAATCAATTTCAGTCTCATGACTCTGTTGTTGAAGAGATCAAGAGTGTTCCAACAATATCAAACACTTTTTACTAACTCATATATTGCAAACAAAGCATTAAATTTTGCTGTCATTTCTACAACTATTTCAATCATCAATATAATTTCAGTATCCCTCCCTTCATGACCTTATAAAATATGGCCCATTATGAGATGAACTTTGTAAAAATAGTAAGCAATTGAACTCTGGTTAATATATCAGAATTTATGTAAGAGTAAGAAACCCATTTACCTTCAGGCCCTTCAACCTCTCTAGCAAGAGCAGAATCCCCACATATAACTGACCAAAAGTATTACTAGTAAATCACTCCCCATGACTAATATATCAAAAGTGTAGCAAAAGTCTTGAAGCCAAAAAACAAAAGTAGTCACTGCTGGCATGTTGCTGGCTATGGAATTCTGGTTTCAGTCTCTCTTTGAGACTCTAATTCTGTCTCCACTTCTGACATTCGAATGTTTACACGTCCCTCAAACTCCCGCATATGGTCCCTCATATGCATGAAACCACCTTCAATCTCTTCAAGCCGATTTTGGTAATATTCTACATTTTTTCTATTTTGTGCATTTTCCTCGGCAAGACGTTCATACTCCTCATTTGATACTCCAAGTAGTTTAGCAGATTCAGCCATAACAGAGTGTCCCAGCCCTCTGGAACACCCTGACCTATGTCCCAAAACCTCCCTGAATATGGTTGCTGCTGCTTCATCTGTGCGACCCTCTGGCTCTTTAGCATTCATCCTTTCAACCATCTGATTCTGTGGCATTAACAACTTTCACCATTACCATCATATTGAGTAGTAACTCATCTTTTACCTAATTTGGGTAATCTCTACTAACATATTTTAAGAGAAATCCTAAAATGGGATCTACAAATGTATATGAATGTCACCAATGGAGATATAAACAGCAACTTTTTTCACTTTAATATATAAAGTTTTTTTCTCTTGAATTTATAAGTAGAACTTTAATAAGCCTTTCTAATGCAATCTCATTGATTTTTTTTTCTTTTATAAGTAAAATGCAATCTCATTGCTTATCACTAGACATTTGCAAAAAACCAACTACAACATTTGTTTAGCATTCGAAATGATTATCTTTAGGGCTACCCAAAAACCAATTCTGGTCAACTGCTTTATCTATAACTCTACCAGAGCAGGTCAATAGTGTCCGAGCCACTTTTTCAGATTTGGTTGCCTATATCTACCTCAACATGGGTCTAAAAAAACAACCATTTTTGACATTCTAACAACATTCTTGCTAAGGTTTTACTTCTTAATCTTTGGATCAGTAAAATAAAACAGAAATGTTGTTTCTAAAGTTTATCTTATGTACTATTTCCAACATTAATTGCATAATTACATTTATTCGACCAACTTATGATTGTGACAGTTAAAGGTTGAGATCCCTTATGTCCTTCAAGAGCTAGCCCTTAATTTTGAGTTGTCTTGACAAAACTGATAGTAGTAATGGTATCACAAAAGTCCAACAAGCCTTTTGTCCAATGAAGGATATGACTTCTCCCTTTTTCCATTTATATGTAAATCTATCTTTTATTGTTCAAAATAAAGAGTCACCAGGGTGTGAGAGATTTGAGAATTTCCAAATCTCTAGATATAATTCTCAAAGTTTCTCCTAACTTTGCTCTTCAATATCACTTAAACACAACATTCAACTTTTTCAAACCACCCTTTATATAATTGTTCACAACTTCGTTACCTACTCATTATTCAAACATGAATGATCAATGCAAATATTACAAACTTCAAAAGCTGCTCAATCTAATTTGAACTTATTTTGGGCATAAACCCAACCATTGTGTTAATTAATAAATGATCATGGTTGGAGAATATTCTTTTGCCATACACTAAACATTTCCTATTTATGTAAGTGCCAGATAATAATATATAAAAAATGGAAACTCACGTAATTATCTTCTGTAGTTGGTGTGATAAATCTTCCCCTTTTATTCGACCAATGTACATCTTTGTAGAAATCAATAAGAGTCTTGTCCTTCTACATGAACATTGCCAAACCATTCACATTACCCATCTAGTTCCATTGAAGAAAAATATATAAAACTTAAGTTTGACAACATCTTATATTATGAAAACAATGTCAATACCTTCCTTTTCACTAGTACAACAAACGACGTCCTTCCGCTTGTGTGGTTGACCCTTTGTTTATGCCTATTTTCTTTGTTTTGGGTGGACAATTTCTGCAATATAACATAAAAATATAAATTCTAAATACCCTGAACAATTGCAAACAACAGACTGGTTTAACTTAATGACTTTAGTTGTACAATGAATCTGAGCAGAAAATTGTGAACCTTACCTTAAATTCATCACTGTCCCACCGATTGCATAGCCATTCCCAAACAGGTTTCTCTACCAATGTGCCTCCATTAACCAGTGCCTCCTCATGTGTTGCATAATTCATGTATTTATGGTGTAGCATGTAATGAAACGCATTATAAGCACGAGAGAGTTGACTTGTGACTGTCCCACAATTGTTAATAACTCATATATCATATATGAGTTATATGGTCCTATAGTCCGTTATAATACCCATTCTACCATATAAATATGAAGCAGCTTCTGTGTTTATTTTTTGCTTCTGAGCCATAAAAATGCATATTTATAATTGCTAACTCTATCTTAAAACCACATGGTCCTTTACAAATCATAGGTAAATGTAAGATTGTGTTAAACATTGTCCCCTTCAGCAGTATTTACTGAGCCAAGCTTGCAATAGTAGTATTAGAAAATTCTGCTACGAGTAATCATTTAACATTGGCAAATCGATTACCTTACCTATGAGAAAACAGACACCATGCAAATTTCTTACAGGAAACTTATTAGGTTCTCTTTACTAGGATGTTGATTTAGTGTCCTCTGCCTTTACACAATATCAATTCATTTAACATTGGCAAATAGATCTAGTATAGTTTTATATTACTCATGGTGCAATTATATCAATCATGAAAAGGTAGAAACCCATACTCTAACACGATCAATCAATTCCTCTTTCTCCTTTCCGTCAACGACACTCCAGCTAACATGCCTCATTTCTGCATAGTGCCACACCAACCACATCACTCTTGTTGTGTAGACTGTTCTGTTGTTGCATGATGGGCCTATCTTGCCATCTTTGATCTCCAATGGTATCTTCCCATACTTTCGCAACCTCTCAAACTCCGTCCCCTTTGCTACTCCCCTAACACGTTGACTACTATTTTCTACTATATCACAATCACAAAAAATTATATATTTAAGCTGATACAAAGACATATAGAAAACACTGAGTAATTACTTAATGAAATGCTTAAGGACTATAAAACATGTTACTTACCCTCGGCTGTTTCACCAGCCTCTACAGGATGAGTATAAGGAGGCAACTCAGCTAAAGATGGGCCATCTGGAGGTTGAGTGGAGTCATCACAGTGTACCTTAGCATCATCTCTCAATGTCCAAGTTGCTGCTGCTGGCTACGGGTATCAGAGTGTAACAGGAAGCACTCTTCCTCGGCCTTTCCCTCTCTTTGACTGAGTCATTAATCTTGCACGTTCATCTCACCAATAAATACGGAGTGTTGCAAGAAGCAACAATTGAGATTACAACTACATATGGAGATAGCCAAGGACCAACAGTGTTTATGCCATAAAAGGATGCAGTCTACAAATAATAATATTGAAGTTGTGCAAAAGGATGAAACCACTTAAAGGATGACGCCATCAAGCGAATGAAGACATGAATTCATATAGTCAATCTCGATTTTCTGATGCTGTGTAAAAGGATGAAGCCATACAATGCTGTTTTATTTTGAAGCCATAAAAAGGATGAAGCCATACAATGCTGTTTTATTTTGAAGCCATAAAAAGGATGAAGCCATACAAGGATAAAGAAAAAAAATGGAGTTGCTGATTCTGTGCAAAAGGATGAAGCCATAAAAAGGATTGATGGATGGATAATAAAAGAATGAACCCATATAAGGATAAGGCCATAAAAAGTGTACTCTGATTCTGTGCAAAAGGATCATGAAGCCATGCATGCATGCAAAGGATGAAGCCATATAAGAATGAAGCCATTCATGGATAAAGCCATAAAAGGTGTTTTTGTTTCTAAGCAAAAGGATGAAGCCATTGTCAAGCCGTACCAAGTATTTCAAGCTTCACAGATTTGAAGCTGGACATCGGATGGATTTGTTTGTATCTTTCTTGATATCTTTCCTGGCCAAGCACTCAAACTTCTGATATCTTTCCTCTAGAGGAGCATTACGTGTAAAACCCTTCAGCAAAGTTTGGATTTGTACTAGTCCTTTCAAACCTACCTAGCTATTTCATGCCTTGGTAATGAAAACATGCATTTCTCCCGCTTCCTTTTTCCCTCCTCCCGCGTTGGTGCAAAGCAACTGTCACTCAAAGCATGTTCTCTACTGCATGGGTAATGAATGTCTACATAAACCTCATCTGAACTGATCATGACAGCTATGATTTAGTACACATTACTGTTTTTCACAAATACTTGTTTAATATTATTTGGATAGCCTTGCTGCAGAATGTAAATATTTTTGTGGGGTTAATACTTGAGCATTAGAACATAGCATATTAATGGTGTACAATAGCATTTCACACATCGTGAAATATTCAGAAATAACATTTCTCTGGCATATATATAATATTTGTTGTTCCAATTATATATATGCGTACATGTTAAATGGCAAGGTTGTACACTTGGGCTGTTGAGGGGAATAAAATTACATGTTTTCCATAAATCCAAAACCTCCCTATACATAACCCCACATCATACATTAGTCATTGGATTCAAAAAAATAATAATATTATTTTTATTTTAATATTTTTATTTTTATTTTAATAATATTATTTTTATTTTATTTTTTCCATATTTTACAATTACACTAACTATATGTTAATTACTACTTTTGATGTGATATTTAAATTATTCTTTCCCAACTTAAATATATTGTGGTTCAAAATTGAAAAATAATAATTTAAATAAATAAAATAATGATTATAGAGTGTGAATAGTCTTCAAATTTGAAGATGAATTGGAATGCATTGTAGCTAAAAGTTTCAGATTTTAGTATTTGGCAAATCCAATGCAGTGATTTTAAATAGCAATTCATTAAATTTTGAATATTGAACTCATTTGATGAATCTAATGCCAATGCTCTAATTCATGGTCACGTATACAATGCTATATTATATATATATATATATATATATATATATATATATATATTGTGGTTTGACTAATTGGATCATGATTGAAGTTGGAAACATATAAATTTTGGTATAGGTACCTGGCGTTGGGTACCTTTTGGGGAATTGCTGACGTGGCATTAGTCACGTCAAATTATATTATTTACAATATATATATATATATATATATATATATATATTAAAGGGATAAAGACGGCCATTACATCTAATCAAACCAATCCCCAACGCCAAATGGGGTCTAAATTGAGAAAAAAAAAACTTCAAATTTGGAAAAAGATAAAAAGGAAAAAAATTAATGGACACCATAGCCATTCAAGTTTAGAATCTCTATATCAATTTTGCTTGTGCGAGCATACTTTATATATAATCCATAAAAGAGTTCAATTATCTCGCAAAGATTATGTGCAACTTTCCAAACTCAACCAGCGTCGTGTGTAAGCAAATGTAACGCCCCGTTTCCCTACCCCGCCTACGAGTAGCTTTTTTGAGTTTAACTTACTCCCTGATTAAATTATTAAAAAAACTGGTAGCAATTTGGCAAAAAAATAGCATGGTTACTTTGACCTTTGGCACAACATATTGGTAAAGGCAAATCATTCTCACCAAGTCATGCCTGCTTGGCTTTTCTTTCCTAGGCAATATTTAGTACTCATCCCAGTCTCAAAAGCATGATATATGGAAAAACAAAAACCTGAACACAGTATGAATCATACAAAAAATTAATACAAATACTCCCACAAAACTCACTGTTCGGCTATATTAACTACTAGTGTCATATTTCGGGTGGACCTTCAAAAATATAATACAAAACCATTACATAGCCTTTTACAATATATACTCCACTATATTGGTTCTTCTTCATTCCTTTGGGGCTGGATTGATGGATGGATAATTGCAGCAGGTTGGGTGAAGTCCGTGCATCATCCTCTGTATCAAGCAACAACAATGGGGTTAGATAATAGGTTGTCTCCTACCTTTTATATCACATAATAAGATGAACATAGAATCCATAAAATTTACATACATTTGGTTTTACAAACTCCATTCATTTGGTCACAGTTTTAATATATACAGACTTGTTAACAATTTACCAACCAACACAATCACCATGCTTTTCCTACCTTTTATCTTGAAGCCAACTCCATCGTGACACATTCACAACAACATCTCAATACAATTAATTAGGAAGCATAATCCCAAAACCAAACATAAGCCCAGCATAGTCAACACACAGTATGAATCATTTATCACTTAAGCCCCACCTAAAGCTAAAATGCAACGACACTTGTATCTAGATAATCTGTCAAGACACTTCAACCAACATATAGTTGGTCTTTCCAACTTCATACACACACCAACAAGGGAAATTACCATAATCTGCCACCCTTTTTTTATTGTTGGGTTTCTCCATTCCCATTATGGTAGCTTAGCTGCATGCATGCCTGCCGCTAGCTATATCTTATTGTCATGGTGAGATCCTCTCGTGCATGGTGAGATCCTCTTCAAGTTTTTGTGTCAATTTTGGACCAAACAAGTTTCCATCTACATGTTCCCATCAAGATGTTTTGACCTAACAAGATGTTTTGACCCAACAAGTTCCCATCTACATGTTCATGTTGCTGTTATAGTTGTTGTTCATATTGCTATTACAAGAGCTTTACACAATTAGGAAATAGTAAAACTAGTACAAATGGGGGAGCGAAGAGAAATACCATTAGGCTTGAGTAGCTACTCAAACATCACACCGAGCCTCATTCATCTGGAAATTGCTGAACAGATTTCGTTAAGTAAGAATTCAAATAGAAGTAAGCGATAACTACTTGTAGCATGTCAAATGAATCTAATAAATAGTTTCTAAAGGTTGGGTTTAAATAATAGCAAATAAATGCACACCATCGTCAGACGAAGTCTCACTACTCGTTAAAAGATCTTCACTGCTACCAGTCTGATTATCATTGTTCTCATCTACTAAATCATCAATGAAGTCCTCGTCAAAGGGAAGAGATATTGGGTCATGCAAACTTGTATCGGCATCAAGCTCGATTGGTTCTACGTCAGACCTATGCAAGGGAATCGTGATGCCATCAGCATCATATTCCCGTTCTACTTCAATGTAGACCGGTTCGTTCTCTTGGAAAGCAGCAAAATCTCGATTTTGCTCTTCATCGTCATTGTCCAATGGTTTAATTGGAACATCATACATGTTCCTATTGGTCACCCTTTGAACGACAGACCAATTGCCACTCAAACTAGTGTCTTAAGATAAAACACTTGGGCGGCTTGACATGCAAGGGTGAATGGCTCATCCTTATACCATTTGCGAGAAGTGTTGACACTAGTCATGTGGTCCCCAACACACATTCCTCTCTTTCTATCACCGACATTGAACCAATCACATCTAAATAAATATACATGATTGCAATATGTCGATATGTCGATAAGAATACCGTAATTGCAATATGTCGATAAGAATACCGTAGAAATCAATAAGGTTTGATTGGTGTTCCCCTTTAACAACGACCCCACTATTCTGGGTTCAACGATATTTTTCACGACACACTGTGTGGAATCTGGTGCCATTCATTATGCAAGCGCCATATGAAGCAACCCATGGGTCTGGTCCACAAGCGAGTGCATATATGTCATCCAAGACATCATCAGAATTTGCTGCACGCAGTTCTTGAATTTGTCCATAATGGGGTGCAACAGGTTAGGAAAAATAATAAAATATAAGTATATCCTTTACTTGGGCAACTTGATTCTATAGGTAACCTACTCGTGGGCGAAACTAAGATGGAAATTCTCGTTGATGTCTAGGCTCAACATTTTCAGAGGAAATTTCTGTCACCTTCATATAATGCTCTCTACATATGGAGAAAACACAAAAATTTGTGTACTAAAATTATAGGTTCAGAAGACTTTTTTAAACTTTAGTAATGGAAGGCTTCTCGGACTTACTCTAGGTAATGACCAATCTCTGGATAATTATTGAGCACGTACCAACTTGCTTTTGCAAGTACAGTTTGGTCAAATCGATTGGAGGTTGGGGAGCCCAAAGGTTGTACCTTTTGTGAGAAAATAGAGAAACATTCAGATTTTGTATCCTTATCTACATCCTTATTTCGATCGTCCCGGTTACATATGGTCTCAACATCATGGATATACAAGGAGCAAAAGGTCAAGCATTCAATATGAACATAGGCATCTGCAATTGACCATTCGGGACGAGCTTTATTTCTAACATAAAGCTTGAATTTTTCCAAATATCGTTCAAAATAATACATCCACCTATATTGAACAGGCCCTGCAAGGAAAGCCTTACGGGGTAAATGAATGGCAATGTGTACCATTACATCAAAGAAGGCAGGTGGAAAAATCATCTCAAGCTTGCAGAAGATGATTGCAATGTCGTATTGTAGTTGCTTCAATACTTCTAATGTCAATGTTCATGCACATAAAGCCTTGAAGAATGAACTAAACTCGGTCAATGCAAGCCATATATTAGGATGAAAAAACCCACCAATTGCAACTGGAAGTAATCTTTGCATGAAGACGTGATAGTCATGACTTTTCATTCCTGATATCTTTCCATCACTAACTGAAACATATCTAGAAATGTTTGATGCAAAACCATCTGGAAATTTAATAGCGGCAATCCATTCACAGAAACGTCTCCTCTGATCTAAATCCAACGTGTAGGAGCCAAGGATCATGGAGTACCTAGTAGCTAAAGGTTGTAGATGTAATTCTTTCCTTACCCCAAGCTCTATCAAGTCCTTACGGGCAGTAGCAGTGTCTTTGGTTTTTCCTTCAATATCCATCAAGGTTCCTAAGACATTCTCACATATATTTTTTTCAATATGCATAACATCAAGATTATGTCGTAAAGGCAACATTGACCAGTAAGGTAATTGGAGGAATATATTTTGTTTTGTCCAATTCAATTCATATGGTCTGCGTTTTCTCTTTCGATTCCCTTTGCGAAATTCTACATTATCAAGCTGCATAAGTTGTTGTAGTAAATCATGTCCCATGAGCTATGGAGGAGTCGACCGATCATCCTGCTTTCCATTGAATGCAGCCTTATTCTTTCTCCAACTATGTGATGCTGGCAAGAAACGACGATGACCCATATAACAATGTTTTCTTCCATGTTTCAACCACATAGAATCTGTATCCTCATTGCATAATGGGTAAGCCATCTTTCCCTTTGTGCTCCACCCTGATAGATTGGCATATGCGGGGAAATCATTAATAGTCCACAAAAGTGTAACATGTAAGCGAAAGTGTTCAGACTTTGATGCATCATAGGTGTGTACACCATCGTTCCATAACACTTTTAATTCATTGACTAACAGTTGCAAGTACACATCGATGTCGTTTCCTGGACCTTTGGGGCCAAGAATGAGCAATGATAGCATTAATTACGACTCTTTCATGCATAACCAAGGGGGCAAGTTATATGGTACGAGTATCACTGGCCATATGCTATATGGTTTACTCATATTATTGAATGGGTTGAAGCCATCACTGGCTAAGCTTAGTCTGACATTGCGAGCATCTTATGCAAACCAACTGTGGTCTTTATCAAATTGTCTCCATATCTCAGAATCAGCAGGATGTCTTAAAGTACTGTGGTCATCAACTCGTTCTTCTCTATGCCATTTCATGGTTTTTGCTATATCCTTCGACATAAAAAGCCTTTGTAACCTCGGTATAAGAGGAAAGTATGACAATACCTTTTGGGGAATGTTCCCCTTTTTCCCACGAGTTGTCACCCACCTTGACTCATTGCATTTAGAGCAAGCTTGTTTGTCTGCACTATCTTTCCAAAATAGCATGCAGTCATTTGGGCAAGCGTCAATTTTAACATAACTAAAACCCAAACCATGCTCTAAGCGTCAGGTCTCGTGGTATGAGTTAGGTATTTGAATTTCAGGAAAAGCTGCTTTTAACAATTGTAAAGCCATGTTAAATGACTTGATAGTCCACCCACCGCATGTTTTGATATGAAGCAGCTTGACTATAAATGAAAACTTTGAGAACTTTAAGCAACTTGGATAAAGTGGACGTCTCGCATCCTCTAACAATTGGTCAAGTATTTTTGATTGCCCTTCACTCATTGAAGGCTGTGAAGTAGTACCATGTTCCCCGGATGCATGGTCCGTGAATGATCCAGCCCGAATGTCGTCTATCATCTCATCCATATCATCAACAAAATTCAGACTTTCATTAAATGTATTTGTATCATCATCTGACGAATTAACACTTAAACTTTCAGCCTCCCCATGAAATATCCAATGTGTATAACTTGGATCAATACCAATCGTGAATAGATGATTTTCGACTTCATTGATTGATAAGAAAATGTTATTATGGCATCTCCGACATGGACACCTGAAGGTAGTTCTTCCAGGTGCATGGGCTTTTGCCATTGTAAGGAGTTTAGCAATCCCTTCTTCGTATTCACGTGACGTGAACCTGTTAGGCACGTGCATCCAACTCTTATCCATTTCAACCTCAATCGATAATACGATATTCCAACCTTAAGGAAGACAATTATATAATTAAGGTATATGGTAACAACAATTAATGAACGAAGATCAAAGTAAGGAAACGATAGTTTTATCTACCGTTGATAGAACTACATTGTAGTTAGGAGATTTGGTTCTCTTGACGAGTAAAGTTTCAGATTCGTTAGTGATGATTTAGTTAGGTACATTCACTAGATGTACATAATGAAAATACGTGGATATATGTAATCCGAGAATGCAATATGCATAGTTGGGCAAACAAGCAAGTAAACGTGGAAAATGTCATTCACTATTTAGAAAATATTCATGGAAAGTAGAAAAGACTATAACTGTGCACTAACTAGAGAAGCATATGGGGTACCTCAAAGTTTATGTATTGTAACAATAGGGAAAAAGAGTATAAAAACCGCTCAAAAATAAAAAGTTTATGTATTGTTTTACTTGAACATGAGATCCAATAAGCATGGTTATATTAGATAGCAGTCTATACGAGTCTTACATGCCAGAAAGTAATACTTTGTGGCATGTCACATTCATGTCACTTTACAATAATAAGAAGCATAGAATCTGAAAATTTCAAAAAGCAAATGTTGTAAGACACTTTACTGGAAGAGTATATAAAGCTGAGTAATTGTCTTGAATTAATTTTGCACATTCCAAGTCTTGAAATACATAGTTGGATTTGGGATTTGGGTGCTTTTCAAAAGCTTGGAATGCAATATGCACAGTTGGCCATGCCACATTACAAACAGAGGTTGGTTAACCCCTTCAACCTCTGTTTCAATGTGAACCAACTTCCTTTTACAACAACTCAACAGATTTTTGATTTAAAATAAGTTGCGGATATCTTCAAGAGTGTTGTTCACAATTTCAAGAACAACAACGCAATATCAGCCCCCTGTTTATTAATTAAATGGAAAAATAAGAAGTTAAAAATATATTGAGAATAAGTGATTGTTAGTTCAAAATAATCACAGTTGAAAGGTATTGAAGATGGCATGTTGAATGCAAAAAATGTACACCTGCCCCAAGATACCTTGAATCCTTTACATGTAAACTCAAGTTTACTCCTTAATCAAGTATGTTGTTGGAAACTCAAGAACATTGGAGTTGGATTTTCACAGCTGCAAGATGGATTTTCATGAGAGAGCAGGTCTCTCCAAGATGGATTTAGATGCCTTTAATGACAATTCATCTATACTTCACATTAATAAGATGAAGTGATTGCAAGAGTATAGATGTATGATACAATCAGTATGCTTTTAACAAAAATTATGCTTTCACGTGGTCTAAAGTATCTCAAATAATAAGTCAATATGTGGAGAACTAAAGGAGCTTAAAATATATATATATATATTTATATATATATATATATATATATATGTTACAAAACACTCGGTGTATAAGCCAGGCAATTAGCTGGACAGATTGCTTGGCATCAATTGATACCAAACATCTGGTATCAATTGATCAATTGATACCAGATGTTTCTAAATTAAGGCCTGATATATAGCTACTTATAAAGACTGTTTTGTTGTGAAATCAGTTGAAAAAAAAAATAAAATTGGACAGTTCAATCGCCTGGGTACATATTGAACATCAACTCAACCTTCACAAAGTGGGTCTATACGCTCATATATATATATATATATATATATATATATATATATAGACCATTTCAGATAGTAGTATATATATATCAAGGAGAGAGCTTACCGCATGAGTAGGTGGTGCATTGCGGAGGGTTGGTACAGCGACACGGTGGGGCAGCTTAATGACAGAGGGAGAGAGAGAGCGGGTCAGAGTGAGAGTTATAGAGAGATAGAAGGAGAGAGAGAGAGAGAGATCAAATATTGGTCAGATGGAGGAGAGAGAATAACTCCATTACCGGCGATGATGCAACGGCGCGACAATAGAATCACGGTGAGAGGAGCGGTGGCAAGAATAGAACAACGAAATGTTCGGAGCGAGAGAGTGATGAGTTAGCCAAACAGAAATTGGGGAAAAAATTATACGGGGGAAGAGGCTCTGTAATATATATATATATATATATATATATATATGTGTGTGTGTGTGTGTGTGTGTGTGTGTGTGTGTTATAACGGCATAATTAGTCGCCGTTTAAACAGAAATCCCATGAACTCTGCGGGTTTCAACACTTATTGCAACGAAACCATATCGCCGCAATTAGTATGATCCCACGATAAAATTATTGCCTCAACTGCATAATGTCACTGATTAAACTTGTTGCGACGACTATATAGAGTTGCAATAAGCAAATAATTGTGGCGTGTACACAAACAGATGTATCTAACGCCACTTGCGTAGTCGCATACCTTTTCCTACGAATTGTACTTGCCGCAAAAAATATCTACACCACGGTTTAAACTGCTACCGACAAGTTATTTTCACCATGCCACTTGTTGCGACGACTCAATATCGTTGCAATTGGGATTAATACTAGCGTACACGCAAGTGTTTACTTTTTGCGGCGAAAGTTACTAGCCGAAAAAATTATAAATCCTCTGCGAATGAATTGGTCGCCGAGGAACATGGATTTGTCAGGTGGAAAAATGGGTTCTTGCGACCGAGATTGACTGCCGAAAGTGCACAGCGCCGCAAAAGCCAGTATATGTTGTAGTGCTCTCTCAATATTCATTTTTGGTTTTTGCCTCAAAGCTTGGAACGCAAGCTTTTGATTTCATCTTCCAAATGGTGAAATATTGAAGGTAATAGACTTTTGGTTTATTTCTTAGTATGATTTATATGTGGATTTCGAGTTTCACCATTTCCTTACCTATGATGTTTCGGTTTTGGGGTTTAAAGCAATGATATCGTGTTGCTCTTCATCCACACGGCTATACCTCTATTTGGTCTTCTACTTATGTTTTGAAAAGGGCTAGGAGCTCAAGGTAAAAATTCTAATTTGACTTATTTATTTTTAGTGTGATTTTGGAAGCTCACTAAGTTGTTTAGCTTGTGTTTTGATATAGTTAATTTTTTATATTGCAAATAAATATGTATGCCCTGTTTTTGGCCCAAGCCGAATGGTATTATAATTGTTTTGCTATGTATTTTCCTATATTTCAAAAATACTATGGTGTTATTAAACTTGGTTTAATCATAGGTGATGATTAAAGTGATTTTAAATTATATATGTTGGTATCATGTGCCTCGTGTTGAGGTTTGGTTGGTAATCTATTTTTTAGGATGCTAGAGGTTTGGTTTAAATGTTTTGCTTGGTCCTATAATTTTATATTTTGCTTTTAAAAAGGTATTAAGTGAATAAAACATAAGCTTGAGTGTTTAAAAGTTTTAAAATTTCTTAATAGGCAATTTTGCTATACTTTATGCTACTTTAATTTTAATGGGAGGTTTTATCTAAACTAATTAAAATATTGCTTATATGAATAGGTTATAGCTTAGTTAGTTTAGATATAAGAGATTGTTTGTGTATGATATATTATGATATGCAAAGCTGTCCAAGTACCCCTAAGCCCATGTCACGCCATGTCTTGATGTAAAAATAGCCTATTTATGTTGTCCCTCATTTGGTTAAATTCTACCTAACCCAAGAGTCCAAAATATTGATAAGCTAACCTTCTTATAATGAGGGACCACAAGTTGATTTAAAGGGCATGTTTCCTAAGCTTGTTTAGCCTACTTGAGATGCTTAAATCTATTTTAAAGCTCATTGTTGAGAATTTTCAGATTTTATCTCCTAATGTCCATAACCCAAGGTGAGTTTGAACCAAAGAAACCTTGCTTGAAGCCTATGAATTCTTAACTACTTTTCATGTAAGCTTTTAAAATAGTCTTTTCATGGATAGCTAGCATGTCTAAATATTTAAGTTATTTCTCTCGTAAGTTGAGGTGAGCAATGGTCATTTGGGTTAATGCTAAACATAGAATGGACATTAAATTATAATATCGTGACTTTCTCTTTTTAAAGGGAGGGCTAAAGAACATTGTATGAGTATTAACACGCTTAGGCTATTTATTGGTATAGGACCTATATTGACGTTGGAAATATCAAGGAGCATAGAGGTAAGTAGCTATGACCATACTTCTTACACCAAGTTCTCTTTATAAAAGAATGTCTCTCTCTTATTGCAAATGTTCTTCTAAAGAAAAGAGTAAATAAATATAGTATATACAAGCCATTTCTTGATAGCCCCTGTTAAGCACCCTATCGATTATAATTGTGTGTATGTGTATAATGTAATGCATGCATGTAGGTTATAAGTCATGAGATTTCCATACATGCTCTCTCAATAAACTTATTGATTATGCTTATATGTAGTATAGCATGAAAATATAACTTTTTCATAAAAATACATGTGCATCAGAGTAAGAAAGATGATGAAAATGTTTTGATTGCAAAGGAAAGGAAATGAATGTCTCATGTCTTATGCTTTAAGCGATGCTTTCAATGACGCGAAGAAAATGTTTTAAAATGTCCCTATGAACTGATGTTTTAAATGACGCGAATAAAACATTTTAAGATGTCCCTATGAACTGATGTTAAATTGTCCATATGAACTAACGCTTTATGGATGTCATAAAAGAATACTGTACAAGCTCATGCTTTTAAAATGATGTTTTTCATGAATGCACTGTTAAATGAAAAGATGATGTTTAAGTTCATGCTTTTAAATGACGTTTTTCATGAATGAACTGTTAAATAAAAAGGACTGAAATGAATGAATGAAAGAAATGACTTAATGAATGAATGTTTTAATGTATAAAAATATGTAATGGTCATATGAATGAAAATGGTACCAAAGGAATGGGCAGATTGCAATGCCGGGTAAGTAGTACTGGTAGTGCACCTAGTGCTACCCCCTGACTGAAAGAGATTCCCAACTTGTGGCCACGGGCGGAATCTAGGTCCAAAGGAAGACTGCTAACCCCAACACACGAGGCGTAATAGTGTGTAACGGCCAAAGAATGTGAAATATGAAAGTACAGTTATTTCTTAAACTGTTATACATGAAAGCATAGTTATTTCTTAAAATGTTTATGCATGAAAGTATAGCTTATTCCTTAAATTGTTATGCATGAAAGCATTATCAAGATTAGCAAATGTTTATGTATGCATGTTTTCAAAAGAAAAGATTATGTGGTTAATAAGTTAACAGCATGGTGTACTGCTTACTGAGTATTCGACTCACTTTTGTTTTAAATGTTTTAAACGTCCCGGTAATGACTAAAAGGCTGGGGAGCAAGGCACTACTGCAGAGGGAGAGGCAGATGCTTAGGACCTTCCCTAACTAGAATAGTTATGTTTCTGGATGATAGATTATGTTTATGGTCGAACATTCTATTCAACTTTATATGGATGATGGGTTATGTTTATGTATAGACGTTTTATGTTAGGATGGACTCTAAAAGTCCCTTATGGGTGATGTCTATACACTAGAAAGAATGGCTAAAACTCTAAGGGTCCATTTTCAATTTGCATGGGCTGAAACACGGAGATACTTGGACGAGTGGGCTTAAGGCCCAAGGGCCTCTTTTAATTTAAGACATAACACATTCATCTGGGACATAAAAGGGTCAAGATGTGCAATACACATTTAGAGGAGTAAGCAGCGTGACAAAGAAGTTTCATACTAATCAAGAGGAACTGATCGCGCAACAGTGGATATGGGTGACTGGGAGTGATCGGCAGTAGAGCTGCAGAGTTTAGATTTTATGGTCTGTAAGACCAAGAACCACGACAGGGTGTGCTTGGTCGGCGGGTTCTAGGTAGCTTAGGTGGTGCTCTGACGCTTGTATGGTCGACGGTGGGCTGAGCAACAACACGGTTGTTTTATTATTCACGGTGGAGAGATAACAATGGAAAAGGAGTTTAAAGGCTTACTGAGAGAGGAAAGGTTGTGTGACTGCCTTAGGTGGCTGGGTTGGCGGTTTCTGTGGCTGTTTTCGGCGAGTGGGTGCTTGGTTTGTGAGAATGGTGTCACGGCTATCTGTGTAGGGAAATTTGATGTTGCTGGGGGTTTTGGCCGCAGGATATCGTGGGTTTGATGAAGAGGAAAAGAGAGGAATTTATGAGAGGGTTTTTGAGGTGTGTGTTGGTTACTGATTAGGAAACTATTCAAACTAGGAAATCAAACAGATGGAATATGGGGTGAAGATGGTGAAAGAAACCCAATCAAATAAAATTATTATTTTAAAATAGATCTTAAAATTAATAATAATAATAATAATAATAATAATAATAATAATAATAATAATTTTAAGCCCTAATTTAGGACCGTATGTTATAATCTCATCCTTTAAGAGAAATCTTGTCCACGAGATGTAATGTACTCAAATCCCTTCCATCACGTCAAAAGGTATGTGTACGGGGATTTTCCCCTTAAGGACCAAAAAGGCCTTATCAAGCCCAACCCATGATAGAAAGCCACGAATATAGCTACCTAGAAGAATCCTCTGTACATGACCTATAGGAGGAATGGTGCTGCAGGGGATGAGACACGTCGATCTGGAGACCCCTCGAATAGTGTCTAGTCCTCAAGTGCCTGCCCACATAGTATGCGTGATATGCGGAGAACTGTTAATATATTGACAAGTGAGGCATGCACGGACCAAAGGGAAAGTAGACCGAAAATAGGGGACTGAAGAACCACGCCGCATTTATGGTTCCACCACTCGGGCAAACGAGCCACATTAATGGCACCATCGCAGAGCCGCGCCCCATTAATGACGTCGTCTAAGAGTCATGCAGCATTTAAAGATTTTGACAAAAGGAATAGTACAAGGAATACGACCTTCAAGGAAGCAAGCACGATCTACCCTCTAAAACGTATACGATAAAACTTTCTCTAATCCCTAAACTCTCTTACTAACTTTAGGCATCGGAAGCTCCCTAGCCCCAAGGCAGTGTTCTCAAAGTCGCAGTATTTTCTACCTTGTGTAGGGTTCGTTTTGGAAGACCTAAGTTGTTGGAGTTTGGCCCAAAAGTGTGCGAAACACGACGTTAACAGTACATACTAAATATCTCGGACTCTACTCGCCATTCTCTCCGACCTCCTGATTCTCTTCACCGATGCCACCTTTAGGAATACTTCAACAATTCTAAGGAAACTGTTGTTCTACAAACCTTAACAAAATTTGTTCCCAAGGGAAGTGCTAGATACAAAAAATTATATAATTAAAATCAATCTTTATTAAAAAAAAATACATGAAAATCCAAATGACAGTCTGCAGAAGCACTTATTAAAATCAACCAAGTCTCACGTGCTTAATAAATAGCTTACAAAAATAAAAATAACTCATAAAACGAGCATGTCATATGTGAGATCCCAGAATTTCATAAGTTTTAATTATTTTAATTGTGTTATTTTATTTTAATTTAATTTGGTGTATTTTTCCTTATATTTTTAAATTTAGTGTATTATTTTAATTATGTTATTGTGTTATTTTAGTTTGGGCTTGTGAATTTTATTGTTTTTATTCTTGAGCTGTGTGTGTGTTTTGTTTGGGTTGTGTGTGTTTTAATTAAACCCAGCCCGTGCAAAGGGTAAGCCCAGCCCTTGTGTGGATCCAACCCGTTATGAGCCCGGCCCGTGAGGCATCTGGTAACCAGCTTTCCCTTAAATCGAACAACGCCATTTTGATGGAGTCTAGGGTTTCATCCCTTTTCTTCTTGCGCCGTGCAGCAGCAACTCTTCTTCTTCTTCTTCTTCTTTCTTCTTCTTCTTTCTTCCAACGGGTTCCTCTTCCTCCACGCACCAGCTACCGACGCCAACCGGACCTTAGTCACGCATTTCAGCCGTTCATCGCCACCTCCATCTTGCTTCTTCCTCTCCGTGTCGTTCGATGGAGGCTCCGAAGCCTTACTGTCAAGCCGTGGCTTCACACGGCCACCACCACCTTCCACCTCGAGCTTCCATGGTTTCTCTGTGTCCATCATTCGTCTGTTGTCAACCCGCACTGCCACGCACGGCTTGAGCTGCCGTTTTCTTTTCTTCCACCCGTGTGACAAGCGGTCCCTCCAATTGCCACACTTGGCCTAGTTAAGGCCACGGGTTCCTCATGTTTTTGGGGGTTCCGAGTTCCTCAATCTATGTCTCTCTTAAACTTTTCATCCCTTTGTAATTGGAGTGTTTGGTCTGTGAATTTTTGAGTGAACCCGAGTGGTTGTGTGGCTTTGCTGAGTGCTTTTGATTATGAGATTTGTGAGTTTTGGGTGTTAAATCCGAGAGCTTGAGATTTTGTTGTGCTTGGTTTTGTTCTAATTGAGGAAAAATCGATCGGTTGGTGTTTGTTGTTGCCGTGTGATAAAACCCAATTTTTGGGCACTGTTCCGCTGAGCTGCCACCTTGAGCAAACGTTCTTTCGCTTGATCTTTCAGAAATACTCATCTTCGTGTGTATGTAATTTTTCAGTTTTATTAATAAAGTTGTTGTAATTATATTTTGTAAACTGTCATTTCTGATGTAACTGTGATTGTAATGATTTGTTGGAATTGGGCCATGGGCCGGTTTGGAGGACGGGGTATGACGTGTATTGTGAAATGGTGAAATTGTAAAAAAAAAAAAGGATTAATTTTATAAATGAATTGTATATTCCTATTAAATGATTGAACTGTATATTTATGGTTTTTATTAAAATGTGCTGTGATGTTACGTGGTCTGTTGCATTGGTTACTGAATATGTGGGTGCGTGTGTATCACGACCCCAAGCCGAGATGAGGTATTATCTCGGTGGAGCTCCTCTGGTCACTCGGGAACGTAACAGACTGACGTGACATCCCCTGAATTGTCGCAGGGCGACGACAGGAAAGGATGAGGCGGAAACGCTCTCATACCGATTCCGTGACCTTTTGGCTGGCGAGGTTAGAGGATGCTTGGCCATGTACGCGCTGGGCGTGGAACTGGGCATTGCTCGTTACGAAGTCTCATGCACGGACGTTACCCTTGATGTGAGGAAGAGAGCTAGGGTGTGTGGACGGTCCATAGGGGAGACCGTAGTGCATGCGTAATTTCATAATAATTATGATTGGGACAAAAAATGGGATTTTTAGTGTAAGTATAAAAATGGTATTTTTGGAAAATTGAATGTGGGTTGTTATTCTGTCCGTATGGGGATGCGTGGTTATATAAATGTGTTTTAAATCTCTTGGATGTTGTTTTGGTTAATTACTTGCTGAGATGTCATAATCTCATTGTGGTGTTTTACCCTACGGTTCTGTTTTATGGTGCCGTAGAATTTGACACAGAGTCCGAGTATGAACCTGAAGGACCGACTCTGCCAGAAGCTTAAGTTGCTGATATGTTCAGCATTTTGGAATTTGTTTCCCTTATGTTATTTGTTTTCTTTAAATTATTTGTTGGAAGACTGTAAAGTTCTTGTAAAGTTATTTTATTGCTTTTTGTACAATTCTGGTACTTAATAAAAAAAAAACCTTTTATTTTCTCCACTGCGAATATTATGTTGTACATTTATTGCATGTTGTACACACTTTGAGCACTGGTCGTTGGGGTGCGTGATCCGTATGGTCATCATCCCGGTGTCACGAACTCCACAAAAATAACACGCTGGGGTCGGGGGCGCCACAGGTGGTATCAGAGCGGTCTGGCTCTGGATAAAACTGTATAAATACCTAGGTGCAGTACCAAAAAATTTTATTGTAATTTAAAAATATCGAGTTTTAAAAGACACATTTTATCATAAAGATGGACCGATCAGGAATGCCACATCCGGAACCTGAGACTGACTTGTCTCGTACTGATGGGAATCTCGCCATGTCTAGAGCTTTAACCCGTATGACAGAATTTCTTCAACAGAATTTTCCGCCGCAAAGGGAGCAACAGAACGGTTGTCCGTACGAAAGCTTTTTAGCTCATAGGACCCCTGCTTTTTCTGGACAAGAGGATCCACTTCATGTTGGAAGATGGATTAGTGATCTCGAAAAGACATTTGAGATCTGTGGGTGTACTGAAACTCAGAAGGTGTTATATGCAAGTTACCTGTTGCAAGGTGACGCGACTGCTTGGTGGGGGACCAAGCGGGAGCTTCTGGAAATGGAGTTAGGATCAATTGCAGCAGTATCTTGGCCGTCGTTTAAAAAGGAATTCAATGATCGTTTCTTCTCGAACACTATGAGGAAATAAAAGGCACGAGAGTTTAACAATTTAGTGCAAGGGGAGATGACGGTCGAGCAGTATGCCCGAAAGTTTATAGAACTCGGGAAGTTTGCTACACATTTGATTGCTACAGAGGAGATGCAGATCGAGCGATTTCAGAAGGGTCTACGGCGAGAGATCCGTAGACAGGTTGCTTGTTTGTAAATTCTGACTTTTCAGCAATTAGTGGCGGTTGCTTCAATTGCAGAGTAGGAGTTTTTTGATCCTGTTGCTGCTCCAATTGGGCAAAAGAGAAGAGTTTTCAGGGAAGGAAGTAGTTCGGGGTCTACACCTAAGTTTATTTCCAGGACTGGGGCCCGACCGCAGATGGCCACCGGAGTACGAATGGGGGGTCAAGCGCCAGTATGTGGCAAATGCAATAGGTCGCATGTCGGCGAGTGCCACATGTTTGGGATTCAATGTTTCAGATGCAGGCAAACGGGACATCTTGCTCGCAGCTGCCCTACTATGATGCAAGCAAACCGAGGCGGGTACTGTGGTGGGAGGACTACCCCAAGACCAACTGTTCAAGCTAGGGTCTACGCAATGACACCTGGTGAGGTAGATGATGAAGCTCAGGAAACCCAAAATACTGGAGTCATCACAGGTATAGATTTCTATCCAATCATTTGTTCATTACTTTACTGGGTGTTTTGTTTTGTTAGATTTAATTGGTAGTTTTAAATCTTTTTAGGTAGAGTTCGACTGTATGATTATTATGCTTGCACTTTGTTTGACTCGGGAGCATCTCAGTCGTTTATTTCTGCCACGTTTGCACGGATGTGCAACCTGGTCTTTAAACCTTTATCGCAGTCTTTGGTAGTGAAGTTACCAAATGGGGAAACTGTGTGGTGTTCGAAGATTACCCTAGGTTGTCTTCTGGTTATTAATGGAATGACTCTTAAGGCAGATTTGATAAGGTTTAAATTACTTGAGTTTGACATTATTTTAGGAATGGATTGGTTATATTAGTATTTCACCAGCATTAATTGTCGTAGTCAGATTGTTAGTTTCCAACTACCTGGGGGAAAGTATTTAGAGTTTGCAGGAAGTAAGATAAAGGCGAAACTTGTAGTTATATCTGCCATTCAAGCAAATGGGGCAGATGCCTTCTTGGTTCATGTGGTGTCTGCATTTTCGGAGAAGAAATCTTTAGCAGATATTTTGATTGTGAGGGAGTTCTCTGATGTGTTTGTAGATGATTTGCCTGGCTTACCACCTGTTCGTGATTTGGAGTTCGCCATTGATCTAGAATCCAGTGCGGCACCAGTTCATAAGGCCCTGTACCAAATGGCGCCAGCGAAATTAAAAGAGAAAAGTCAATTGCAAGAACTGGTTGATAAGGGGTTTATTCAGCCTAGTTTTTCACCTTGAGGAGCACCAGTGCTATTTGTTAAAAAGAAGGATGGTACCCTTAGAATGTGTATAGATTATCGAGAGCTCAATAAAGTAACCATTACGAATAAGTATCCCTTACCTCGAATTGATGATTTATTCGATCAACTTCAAGGTGCTACTACTTTTTTAAAAATTGACTTAAAATCAGGATACTATCAATTGAGGATAAAGGATCAGGATATACCTAAGACTGCCTTTAGGTCTAGGTATGGGCATTATGAGTTTAAAGTGATGCCGTTTGGATTAGCAAATGCCCCTGCAGCATTTATGGATATGATGAATAGAGTATTCCAACCCTATCTAGATTCCTTTGTGATAGTTTTTATTGATGATATTTTGGTTTATTCTCGAGAACCGGAAGAGCACGCCAGTTATCTTCGATTGGTTTTGGGTAAGTTAAGAGATCATTAACTCTTTGCAAATCTGAACAAGTGTGAATTTTGGCTGGAGGAGATTAAATTTCTTAGTCATGTTATGTCCCGGGATGGAGTAGCAGTTGATCCAAGTAAGGTTGAAGCTGTATTGGCATGGCCACGTCCTTCAACGGCGCACGAAATTCGAAGTTTCTTGGGAATTGCTGGTTATTATCGCAAGTTTGTGGAAGGCTTTGCTCGATTGTCTGGACCTCTCACTACTCTTACCAGGAAAAATGTGGAGTTTGTTTGGTCCTACAAATGCGATAAGAGTTTTTAGGAGCTGAAGAAGAGGTTAACTACAGCACCTGTTTTGGCACTTCCGGAACCTCATAAGCCGTTTGTGGTTTTTAGTGATGCTTCCAAATTTGGTTTAGGATGTAATCTTATGCAGGAGGGAAGAGTTGTGGCGTATGCATCCCGCCAACTGAAGGATCATGAGAAGAATTATCCCACACACGACTTGGAGTTAGCAGCTGTGGTTTTCGCTCTCGAAATTTGGCGGTACTATTTATATGGTGAGACTTGTGAAATTTACACTGATCATAAGAGCCTTAAACATCTTTTCTCGCAGAAAAATCTTAACATGAGACAGAGGAGATGGTTAGAGTTAATCAGTGATTATCAATGTGAGATTAAGTACCACCCAGGAAAAGCAAATCTGGTTGCAGATGCACTAAGTCGAAAGTCTTATTCAGTTGATGAGGCTGAGTTATCAGGGTTAGACTCTCTCCTTTCTGATATAAGGAGATTTCTTGCTGCGAGTTCACAGCAGGAAGATGTGTTGACTTCAATTCATGATATCTGAGTTCTTGATTTTGAGGAGTTGAAGACTCTGCAGGAAAATGACTCTAAGTTGTTAGATATTAAAGAAAGAGTCAAGAAGTCACAAGAACCCGCGCATTTCAGTCTAAGCAGAGATGACATTCCTTTATTCTGTAATCGCAAGGTGATTCCTATAGATTTAGAATTTAAAGAAAGAATCTTGGTTGAGGCCCATGCAGCGCCTTATTTAGTTCATCCTGGAAGTACAAAAATGTACCGAGACTTGAAGAAAAGTTTTTGGTGGGAGGGAATGAAAAGAGACATTGCTTTGTTTATTGCAAAATGTACAACTTGTCGGCAGGTTAAAGCTGAGCATTAGAGGCCCGCTGGCTATCTTCAACCACTCTTTATTCCTGAGTGGAAATGGGATGACATCGCAATGGATTTTGTAATTGGTCTACCAAGGACGTCTAGTGGGAAGAATTCAATCTGGGTTATTATTGATCGGTTGACCAAGAGCGCCCATTTCTTACCTATTTCTAACACTGATACTTTGGGAACTTTGACTCGGATATATGTCAAGGAAATTGTGCGTCTTCATGGAATACCCAAAAGTATAGTGTCAAATAGGGACCCACGATTCACGTCTCACTTTTGGAAAAGTTTGCAGACAACTTTGGGCACCAAATTGAATTTCAACAGTGCTTATCATCCTCAAACTGACGGCCAATCAGAACGCACTATTCAGACCCTTGAGGATATGTTGCGAGCTTGTGTTTTGGATTTTAAGGGAAGTTGGGAAAATCATCTGTCGCTTATAGAGTTTGCTTATATTAACAGTTTTCAAGCGACTATCCAAATGGCCCCTTATGAAGCTCTTTATGGGAGAAAGTGCAGATCTCCTTTGTTTTGGGATGATGTTGGCGAAGGGAACCTACTTGGACCAGAGATTATTCAGGAAATGAGGAATTAGGTTCGAGTTATAGGAGACAAGATGGCAGCTGCGCAGAGTCGTCAGAAAAGCTATTCGGACACGAGGAGAAGAGATCTATTTTTTGAGGAAGGTGATTGGGTGTACCTCAAAGTTTCTCCAATGAAAGGCGTTAAGCGTTTTGGTAAAAAAGGAAAACTTAGTCCGAGATATGTTGGCCCTTTCCAGATTCTGGAGAAGGTTGGACCAGTTGCTTATCGTATTGCCTTGCCAGAATATTTTGGAGAGATTCATGATGTTTTCCACGTGTCGTCATTGAAGAAGAGCTTTGGTCAGTAGGAGCCACTTTTCGTTGATCCAGGGAGCATTCAACTCCGGCCAGATCTCACGTATGAAGTTGTTCCAACTCAAATCTTGGACAGAAAGGAGCAACAATTGAGATCCAAGTCGATACCTCTAGTTATGGTATCTTGGGGAGATCCTTTAGCTTAGGATTTTTCATGGGAGAGAGAAGCAGACATGAGAAAGTTCTACCCTTACTTGTTCGGGTAGTTTTGAATGTTTGTTTTCTTTCTCAAGTTTGTTTTGAGTTTTGTATTGTATCTTGTTTCGGAATCAATGAAGGAACTTGGCAATTTCGAGGACGAAATTTCTTTTAAGGGGGGAAGGATGTGAGATTCCAGAATTTCATAAGTTTTAATTATTTTAATTGTGTTATTTTATTTTAATTTATTTTGGTGTATTTTTCCTTATATTTTAAATTTAGTGTATTATTATAATTATGTTATTGTGTTATTTTAGTTTGGGCTTGTGAATTTTATTGTTTTTATTCTTGAGCTGTGTGTGTGTTTTGTTTGGGTTGTGTG
Organism: Juglans microcarpa x Juglans regia; assembly: GCF_004785595.1. Classification (NCBI taxonomy): domain Eukaryota; kingdom Viridiplantae; phylum Streptophyta; class Magnoliopsida; order Fagales; family Juglandaceae; genus Juglans; species Juglans microcarpa x Juglans regia. The sequence continues at coordinate 17,794,031 of NC_054601.1, read as the reverse complement.
TGTGTTTTAATTAAACCCAGCCCGTGCAAAGGGTAAGCCCAGCCCTTGTGTGAATCCAACCCGTTATGAGCCTGGCCCGTGAGGCATCTGGTAACCAGCTTTCCCTTAAATCTAACGACGCCGTTTTCATGGAGTCTAGGGTTTCATCCATTTTCTTCTTGCGACGTGCAACAACAACTCTTCTTCTTCTTCTTTCTTCTTCTTCTTTCTTCCAACGGGTTCCTCTTCCTCCACACAGCAACTGCCGACGCCAAACGGACCTTAGTCACGCATTCAGCCGTTTGTCGCCACCTCCATCTTACTTCTTCCTCTCCGTGTCGTTCGATGGAGGCTCCGAAGCCTTGCTGTCAAGCCGTGGCTTCACACGGCCACCACCACCTTCCACCTCGAGCTTCCATGGTTTCTCCGTGTCCATCATTCGTCTGCTGTCAACCCGCACTGCCACACACGGCTTGAGCTGCCGTTTCCTTTTCTTCCACCCGTGTGACAAGCGGTCCCTCCAACCACCACACTTAGCCTAGTTAAGGCCACAGGTTCCTCAAGTTTTTGGGAGTTCCGAGTTCCTCAATCTATGTCTCTCTTAAACTTTTCATCCCTTTGTAATTAGAGTGTTTGGTCTATGAATTTTTGAGTGAACCTGAGTGGTTGTGTGGCTTTGCCGAGTGCTTTTTATTCTGAGATTTGTGAGTTTTGGGTGTTAAATCCGAGAGCTTGAGATTTTGTTGTGCTTGGTTTTGTTCTAATTGAGGAAAAATCGATCGGTTGGTGTTTGTTGTTGCCGTGTGATAAAACTCAATTTTTGGGCACTGTTCCGCTGAGCCGCCACCTTGAGCAAACGTTCTTTCGCTTGATCTTTCAGAAATACCCATATTCGTGTGTATGTAATTTTCCAGTTTTATTAATAAAGTTGTAATTATATTTTGTAAACTGTCATTTCTTATGTAACTGTGATTGTAATGATTTGTTGGAATTGGGCCATGGGCCGGTTTGGAGGACGGGGTATGACGTGCATTGTGAAATGGTGAAATTGTAAAAAAAAAGGGATTAATTTTATAAATGAATTGTATATTCCTATTAAATGATTGAACTGTATATTTATGGTTTTTATTAAAATGTGATGTGATGTTACGTGGTCTGTTGCATTGGTTACTGAATATGTGGGTGCGTGTGTATCACGACCCCAAGCCGAGATGAGGTATTATCTGGGTGGAGCTCCTCTGGTCACTCGGGAATGTAACAGACTGATGTAACATCCCCTGAGTTGTCACAGGGCGATGACGGGAATGGACGAGATGGTAATGCTCTCGTACCGATTCCGTGACCTTTTGGCTAGCGAGGTTAGAGGATGCTTGGCCATGTACGCGCTGGGCGCGGAACTGGGCATCGCTCGTTACGAAGTCTCATGCACGGACGTTACCCGTGATGTGACAAAGAGAGCTAGGGTGTGCGGACGGTCCATAGGGAAGACCTTAGTGCATACGTAATTTCATAATAATTATGATTGGGACCAAAAATGGAATTTTTGGTGTAAGTATAAAAATGGTATTTTTGGAAAATTGAATGTGGGTTGTTATTCTGTCTGTATGGGGACGCGTGGTTTTATAAATGTGTTTTAAATCTCTTGAATGTTGTTTTGGTTAATTACTTGCTGAGATGTCATAATCTCATTGTGGTGTTTTACCCTATGGATCCGTTTTATGGTGCCGTAGAGTTTGACGCAGAGCCCGAGTATGAACCTAAAGGACCGACTCTGCCAGAAGCTTAAGTTGCTGATATGTTGTTCAGCGTTTTGGGATTTGTTTCCCTTATGTTATTTGTTTTCTTTAAACTATTTGTTGGAAGACTGTAAAATTCTTGTAAAGTTATTTTACTGCTTTTTATACAATTCTGATACTTAATAAAGAAAGACCTTTTATTTTCTCTGCTGCGAATATTATGTTGTACATTTATTACATGTTGTACACACTTTGAGCACTGGTCGTTGGGGTGCATGATTTGTGTGGTCATCATCCCGGTGTTACGAACTCCATAAAAATAACACGTGGGGGTCGGGGGCGCCACATCATAAACTGTCTAGGCCTCTGCCTCGTCTCCCTGGTTCAAATCTTGTTCTGCAGCTCCATCCTCACAAAGATCATCACCTGCTACCACATCATCAGTAGTAAGTGTAAACACTCTAGTTGGTGTTGTAGCCCTCTACCCACTTTCTTCCGCTAAAACTAATGTATTCTTTTCCAAAAAATCTTGAGCCATATGGTTGGGCTTTCCATATTTGAAGCAAGCATTCTGGCCCTACAAACAGTTTTTCGCATGCATCCTTCTACATGTCTTGCAAACTGGGTAGAACTGACTACCATGAGCTGGCCTTAGACGATCATTTGAAGTAGGCTTTTGTTGTGGTAAGGCTCTTACAATGTTTGTTGGCATTTCTTCTAATTGAATAGCTTTCTGTTGACCCTCATGGATCCTGAGTTGTATAAGACGACAACGAATCCTCAGATGTAGTCCCCACTCAAACTTCTTTGCTTTCCTCGTTTCATCTGGAATCGGGTAATTTGCGAAACATGATAGTGCCACAAATGTTGCAGGATAGTGCTTTACAGTCACAGTTCCTTGAACTAGCTCCGCAAATCATCTAGTTCTTCCTTCTTGGAGTGTCAGGGAGAAGAAACGGTATAAGAATGCTAACTTGAAGCGATCCCAGGTGATGGGTACTCATTCGCCAGGTTTGAGCTACAGAAATTCCCGTGCAAAAGACCACCAGTCATATGCTTCATCCACTAGTACGTAGGTGGCATACTTCACCTTCTGCTCATTGGTACTATAAAGAGCCCTAAATATCTTTTCCATCCTTTTAATCCAACTTTCAATGTTGAGTACTTCCGACTTGCCATCAAAGATCGGAGGATGCTGCTAAGTAAACTGATTTAGAGTGCAATCGACTCTAGGAGTCCTGACTTCCATGCCTTGATCGTCGACGAAATGTGGGAAAAATCTTGTAGCAGCAGGTGCCAAAATCTCAGGCTCGCTCGGTTGTGATTCTGCAGACTCTTCAGGATACGCATTCTTTCTCCTTCCCAAGCAATATAGGATTCCATATACCACCTACTTTTATCCTTATCATATGAGTATCACACAATGAGACCCATAAAATATTAAAATTCACAATTCAACTCAACTCATATCAACATCCAAATGTAGCCTAAAACGACCTCATCTTGATCCAAACCTTCAATTCTTTTCCCTTCTCTCTTTCTCTCTATTATTTCCCCTCATGCACCGAATACTCTTATCTCTCTCTCAAATGTCTCTCTATTTCTCTCTTCTTCACTGTCGTTCGTCACACCGACCGCCATTTCCCATGACGTTCATCCAATCCCCACCCCCAAACGGCTCTCTTCTCTCCCTCTGTTTGGTACCGTCTGCCGCTCATCGTCGCAGCCCAAGCCTTGCCCCACCGCAGCTCATGACATTGCACGAAGCCACTGGTAACTTCTCTCCTCCATCTCTTTTTTCTCTCTGTCATTCTCTCGCTCTCTCTTTCTCTCTCACACATCTCCCCGCTGTATCGCAGCCTCACTGGGTGCTGCCGTCGACCAAGCCCTGCACCACGAGCACGCCATTGTACACCATCGGCCTGTAAGTCTCATATCTCTGTCTCACTCTGTTGAGAACCCTAAGTTGAAATTGGGGGAGAGAAGACAAAACTAAAGTAAGAATTAATTTGGGAAGACAGTTTATGAAGTGAAGTGGAAGAATAAGTTCAGATCTCGGAACGACATCGTTGTAGAGCTCAATGGAGTGCAGCGTTTTGGCTAGGGAGAAACGATGAAAGTCTGTTTAGTATTGTCATTTTTAAATAATACATTAAGCAATGTCGTTTTTTATTATGGGTCTGTCGTTTTTAGTAGGTCATACACAACGTGTTGTTGACATCAAACGTTGCATTTTTTTACTATTGTTATTTTAGCATTGGGTCTGTGTAAGTGATGTTAGCAAGTATAGAGTCTGTTACTGAATGGGAACGTGGGGAGCATACTGCGTATATGTGGAAGAATGTAACAAGGGAATCTCGTCTTGAATTGTACTAAATTTTTGGGTTTGCATTTAGAGGTTAGGGTTGCCTTGAACAATCCTTTATCCATATTGAATGAGCATAAGCAGTTTTCCATTCCAGTAATATTATGTGCTCTCTTGTATTCCTTCATAGAAAGTTTATTTACAACTAGTATCTTAGAGCCGACAATCCTCTATGACGGAGGGTACTCGTGATAGACAGAAACAAGAAGGTCTTCAGAAACAGGTGGATGCGCTGGAGGAAAAAATGGAGCAGCTCACTGCTATGGTTTGCATGTTGGTGGCTAACCTGTAAGAAATGGGTAACAGAGACCTATGTCACAAATGACAGATCAGAATCATCAAAGGGGCCTTACTCAGAGAGGGATTCGTTTAGACTTTCCTCATTTAGATGGGGAGAACCCCTCGAGATGGATATTCAAGGCTTCTCAATTTTTTGAATTCCACCAAACAAATCCCCAACAACGTTTGTTAATGGCCTCCTATCACATAGAAGGAAATGCTCTTGTGTGGTACCAAGATGCTTTACACACAGGCCAGTTTCACAATTGGGAGATCCTTACTTGAGCTATGTTGATTTGGTTCGAACCAACGTCTTATGATGATTCCATGGAGACACTCACTCATCTTAAGCAAACATCAACAATAGCAAGTTACAAGGCTCAATTCGAGGCACTCTCCAACAGACTACGGGGACTCTCGGAACAGGATGAAATCAAGTTACCAATTCGGATGTTTAACCCCATTAACTTAAATGCTGCTTTTGGTTTAGGTCGGATTCAAGAGGAGTATTTGACTAGCACTAAGAAATCCTTGAAATTACACACGAAAAAGGGCACTAGGTCTGGAGGTACATTTTCTAATGTAGCGAGCCATGTGGGAGAAGGGAATACTAAAAACCATAAATTCAATTCCTATACTAAAAAAGTTCCATCAGTGACAATGGATGAGAAACATAGAAAGTGTCTTTGTTATCATTGTGAGGAAAAGTGGAACCAAACTCACATGTGTAAAACTCCTAGAATTTATCTTTTACAAGCTCAAAAAGACATTGATGACTCTGAAGGGAAAGGGAAAACAGTACCAGTGTTTAACTGTGTGGAACCTTAGATTTCCCTTAATGCAATTACAGATACACCAAACTCTGGAACTATGAGATTAGTTGGCAAGGTGGGGAATGAGCAGGTGGTGATTTTGGTCGATTCGGGAAGCACACACAATTTTTAGACCCATATTGCCAAGAACAATAGCTTGCTGATTGATGAGTCTTAGAAAATTGCCGTTGAAGTTGCAAATGGCCAGATTATCAGAAGTATGGGTTACTACAACACAGTCAAAATGAAGATATAAGGACTCGATTTGAACCTTCCTTCTATATATTACCCATTGGGGGAAATTTTTGTATGGGGGAAAGAGGGTAGAATTGTTGGGATTTAGTTTAAGAGAACTCTCGATTGAGGGAAGTAATAAGTTTATGATTACTTTTGTCAATAGGGGAAAGACACTGTTTCTGCAAATTGTGGTGGAGAAGCAGGGGGAGGAACAAACTGAGTGGGGAGGGGATGTGCAAAAAATCCTATCTAAGTCTAAAGGGGTCTTTGAAGAGTGCCAAAAGGGTTACATCCTGCACGGGTACAAGACCATAAGATTACACTCAAGGAAGGTACTTAGCCTGTAAATGCTAGGCCATATCATTATCCCCACTATCAAAAGGCAAAAATCGAAAAAATTGTAGTTGAGTTGTTAGAAACAGGGGTAGTGAGCCCTAACACCAGCCCTTTTTCTTCACCTGTATTGTTAGTCCATAAAGCGAAAGGAAGTTGGCGTATGTGCGTGGATTATAGGGAATTAAACCAAGAGACAGTGAAAGATAAATTCTCTATTCTGGTTATTGATGAGTTATTAGATGAGCTCTATGGGTCGTGGTTTTCTCAAAATTGGACCTAAGGTCCGGATACCACCAAATAAGAGTAGTTCCGAAGGATGTGGTTTTGGACTCAGGAAGGACACTATGAGTTTTTGGTGATGCCCTTTGAGTTGACTAACACCCCTTCAACCTTTCAAGGGTTGATGAACCATGTGTTTCGGCCATATTTGAGGAAATTTGTACTGGTATTTTGTGATGACATACTAGTATACAGTAAAGGCTGGGCAAAGCACGTAGAGCATTTGGGAAAGATGCTGGAAGTTTTGCTAAAAATTAGCTATATGCGAAGTTATCGAAATGTAAGTTTGGAGTGTCTGAGATTGATTATTTGGGGGCATGGCATAAATGCAGGTGGGGTAATGGCAGACCCCAACAAAGTGGCTACAATGCTTGATTGGCCAACACCGGTGAATGTGAAACCCCTAAGAGGTTTTTTGGGATTGACGAGATATTATCGTAAGTTCATAAAATATTATGGGACCATTGCCGTTCCACTCACAAATTTGCTTAAGAAAAATTCATTTGTATGGAATGAGGAAGCAATGAGGGCTTTTATTGAGTTGAAATCAGCAATTACCTAGACTCCAGTCCTTAGTTTACCAGATTTTTCTAAACCATTTTTCATTGAATGTGATGCTAGTGGAAGGGGAATGAGAGCAGTATTGATGCAGTCGGGATAGCCCCTTGCTTATATGAGCAAGGCACTTAAGGGGAAGACCCCTCTTCTCTCTACTTATGAGAAGGAACTTCTGGCCTTGGTAATAGGAAATGGAGGCCTTATCTTTTAGGGTAGTCCTTTGTGGTGAAGACACACTAGTAGACCTTGAAATTTTTGCTGGAACAAAGGGTTGGAACAATGGCTCAACAAAGGTGGGTAAGTAAACTACTAGGGTATGATTTTGTAATTACTTACAATATGGGTAAGGAAAATCTAGTTGCTGATGCTTTGTCAAGAAAATGGGAGGAAGAGGAGTTGGTTGAGGATTCCCTAGCTATGATCTCTTTCCCTAATCCTAAATGGGTCGTTGAACTAAAGGAGAGCTATGAGAAGTCTGCTGAAATGAAGGAAATCCTTGAGAAGTTGCAGAATAACATATCACTACCAAGGGGGTATCAAGTACAACAAGGGTTAATATTGAAGAAGGGTAGAATTGTGATCTTCATTTAAGAGTAAGGTGATGTATTTTATTCACAATCACTCCTTTGGGGGCTACTCTGGCTATTTAAAGACATATCAAAGGGCTAAGAGAGACTTTTATTGGAAGAGAATGAAGGAAGACATAAAGAGGCTCATCCGGGAATGTGACACATGCCAAGCAGTGAAATATGAGACAACTCCACAAGCAGGGCTATTGCAACCCCTGCCAACACCTCAGAAAGCCTGGACCAACATCTATATGTATTTAATAGAGGGGCTACCTTTGTCTCATGGTCAAAATGTTATCCTAGTGGTGATTTACAAGTTTAAAAAATTTGGCCACTTCATAACTCTATCTCATCCTTATACAGCCTCTGTGGTGGCCAATTTATTTTGGAATCATGTTTTCAAATTACATGGACTTCCATGAACTATTGTCACTAACAGGGACCCTATCTTTGTGAGCTCCTTTTGGAAGGTTTTTTTCTTATTACAGGGGTCTACTCTCAATCACAGCTCTACTTACCATCCCCAATTAGATGGACAAATAGAGATCTTAAACAAATGCGTGGAGGGCTACCTAAGATGTTATGCAGGACTGAAACCTCAAAGATGGGCACAATGGCTACCCTTTGCATAATTGTGGTACAACACCTCATATCACACGGCAACTAAGTTGACCCCATTTGAAGCCTTGTATGGCTACCCCCACCCCGACTCTTATCCTATGTCCCAGGAACATCATCAAACAATTCAGTGGACCAAACATTAAAAACTAGGGTTCAGATCATCAAAACATTAAGGAGAATTTGGAAGCAGCTAGAAACAAAATGAAAGTATAGGCTGATAAGCACAGATCAGAGAGAAAAATTGACGTCAGTGACTGGGTGTACCTGCGGCTACAGCCATACCACCAAAGATCCATAGTTAGTCGCCGGAATTTGAAGCTGCGCGCCCCCCCACCCCCACCCCAATGCTATTATGGTCCCTTCCAAGTGGAGCATGCAGAGGATAGGTGAGGTGGCCTATCGCCTCAGGTTGCCGACGACATCATAAATCCATCCCACCTTCCATGTCTCATGCCTTAGCAAAAGGTGGGAGCTCAGATTCAGCCCTTAGCAACTCTCCCTCCAATGGATGCACATGGTGAGATACAATCGGAGCTGGAGTCTATTGTTGATTGGCATATGAAACGTCATGGGGACAAGGCGGTGACAGAAGTTTTGGTGAAATGGACAGGTGCCACTGGCGAAGAAAACACATGGGAGATCCTGTGAAAACTTCAGCAATGATTTTAGCACCTTGTGGGCAAGGTGCTGTAAAGGAAGAGAGATTTGTTGAGAACCCTAAGTTGAAATTGGGGGAGAGAAGGCAAAACTGAAGTGAGAAGTAATATGGGAAGACAGTTTATAAAGTGAAGTGGAAGAATAGGCTTAGATCTTTGAACGACGCCGTTGTAGGGTTCAATGGAGTGCAACGTTTGGGCCAGGGTGATCGAAGCGTTTCATTAGGCTCGGTTTGTATTCACAATCCATCCCAATTCATCTCAACTCATCTCACTACTATTCAGCAATTTTAACTCACAAATCTCACTACTATTCACAACCTATCTCAACTCATCTCAATTCATCTTCAAATCCAAACGATACTTAAATCTGCTATAATTGTCGTTTTTAAATAATAAATAAAGTAATGTCATTTTTTATTATGGGTCTGTCGCCTTTAGTAGGTCAGACGCAACGTGTTGTCGACATCAAGCGGTGCGTTTTTTAACTACTGTTATTTTAGCATTAGGTGATGTTAGCAAGTCTAGAGTCTGTTACTGAAGGGGAACGTGGGGGCGTGCTGCGTATCTGAGGAAGAACGGAACAAGGGAATCTCACCTTGAGTTGTACTGAATTTCTGGGTTTGCATTCGGAGGTTAGGAACTTAGGGTTGCCTTTAACAATCCTTTATCCGTATTGAATGAGTATGAGCAGTTTTCCATTCCAGTAATATTCTGTGCTCTCTTGTATTCTTTCGTAGAAAGTTTCTTTACACACTCTCCCTCCGATTTCCCTCCTCTCTTGTCGCCCTCTACCTTCTTGTTGCTCTCTGCTCCACCGCGCCACGCTGCTCCTTCTCGTTCCGGCCACCATTCGCCGCAGGTAAGCCCCTCTCTCTTCTTCCGTCGGTCTCTCTCTCTCTCTCTCTGTCTCTCTCTCTCTCACGTTCTCTTCCTTTTACCCCTCTCTGTCTCCGCCACCCCTCTGTCTCTCTCTCCGTTCTCTCCTCATGAGCGCAGACCCCTGTCCCGACGCCTCCGTGCCTCACTCTATGTTCCTCTCATTTTCACTCTCTCTCTCTCTGTCCGGTCTTTCCTCCATGTGTCCCTCATCATTTCAACTTGGATCTAACTTCTCTTTTGGTTGTCACAGAGCACCTCGATCATCCCTTGACAGCGGCATCTTGCTCTCCAATCCAATCAACCACCGCACGGAGGTAAGTGACTCTCGGACTAACCTTGAAAATGATTGTTGATGGAATTGTGAAATTGTGTTCTGTGTGACCGTGTGCTGTGTGAAGTGATGGAATATTGTGCAGTTTGTGATGTGGCCGTGTGTTTTGTGAAGTGATGGGACATATGTGTAGTTGTGATGTGGTTGTGTGAAGTGTTGGGATGAACAATGTAGTTTTGTGACATGCCATGTGAAGTGTTTATTTTGTTGTGTGAGTGCTGTGGTGTTTTGTATATATTAAATTCCATTGTTGTTATTTCATAAGAGGGGAATTTTCCCTCAATCACACTGTCGTTTAGTCCCAATGGGGAGTTGGAATTTCCCACTATTGCACGGGCTTACAGCTTGTGAATGTGTCCTGTAAATCCCCTCCCTTGCACTGAATTACAGCATGTGAATGCTTGCTGGAAAATTTCCCCACGTGCCCTGTTTTCATCATGTAATTATTTGTTGAATGTTTATCATTGGCCTGTTTCATATCTATAATTGTTTGCTGAATTTCTTACTATTGAATTGGGACTTATGCGTGGAAATTGATCTCTGTAAAATTGTTGGATTTTTGTATTCAAGGGCTTTTTGTGGGTGTGTGCATTTCGCGACCCTAAGCCGAGCTAGGGCATTATCCCGGTGGAGCTCGTTTGGTTACTCGGGAGTGCATAAAACTGAGTGACATCCCTTGGGTTGTCGTCGGGGGACAACAGGCTCGGGCAAGACAGTAACGCTCACAAAACCCAGCCTTCAACCGCTCCTCACAATGAGAGTGAGAGAGAGAGAGAGAGAGAGAGAGAGAGAGAGAGAGAGAGAGGCCTAACTGTGTATGTGGCTGCAATTTTGGAGAAGCTGGCTGCAACGTTAGAAAAATACTTATATAGTGGTGTATTAATTGACTGGTTTATGTATAGAAAAACTCAAATTGACAAGAAGCAAAAAGGGAATGAATCTTGACTTAAGATAACATCTTATTTTTTAATAAGAAACGCCTCTTGACCAATGACTATTGCTTCCATCCCCTTCGTCCCTTCTCTTCCCCTCGTTTCCCTTCTTTGTCTCTAACATCTCTCGTGCAGGTGGCCCAAACCGCCATTCGCCGGCATATCTGCCACCGTTTCTATTTTCTAGAGCCTCCAGGATCGTGTATGTTTGCTTCTTATTTGTCCTCTTTATTTGAACTTCGGTTTTTTTTTCATCTTTGAATCGGCGTTTATGTCCTGCCTACAAGCCTTCTCAGTTTTTCTGTTTTTTTTCTTAAAATAAAAAATTCTAAATAAATTCCCTACTCATTCTCTCTTGGCTTCTTATATAGCGATTAAATTATGCTCATTCACACGTGTGATTTGCTTGCTAAGCTCCACATATTGCTTCTTTTGAAGTTTGGCCGAGGATCGTATGTAGCTGCTTCATCTCGCACTACTCCAGCTCCTCGAGAAGCGGAGGTTATACAAGTATGTTTGGGACAATTTAAAAAAATCATGTATTTTGGTGTCTCTTATCTTGTTCATCATTATCATCTCAGTCTCTCTCGTCCCAGAATCCGGCCTTTGATACATTATCTCTTCCATTTTTTCGCCTTCTTCTTTCCTTCTCGATTTTTGTCATTCTCATTTTTTTCTATTGAGTTCTACATTATCACAACATCAATTCCCTCAAACCCAACCACCGTTTTGGAGGAAATTTATTTCTAATTGCCCTATCCATTTGCCTGTGTTACCATTGGCTCTCTTTGTACCTCTTCTCCTTACATTATCAGCTTGTCTATTCTAGTTTGTTTCTTGGTAATTTCAAATTTTACATGCTGACGATAATTTATTCAACTTTTTGTGTACTTTATTTCTCTGTGGGTTTTTGCTTCGGATTTATTGAGAGAATGAATTCTTTTGTTTTGAAATTCTAGGCGGTTAGAGCCCCTGGGTGATACCTACTACAGTGGTTGTGCTTTTGGCCAGTTGGACAAATCTAAGCGGTATTCCACAAATTACAACTATGTGGAAGATGATACTTATTTGTATTCTGTGGTGCGTTTGGCAAGAGCTACGTTTGAGAACAAGGAGCGCTCATTAGGGGAGCTTAGATTATTTTTTGTTAGAACTTTGTTTTTCCCTTGATTTCAAAGCTGTTGACTTCAATGCCCTTGATTTTCATGATTTTTTTTGTTTCCATTTCTTCCTCCTAGATAGGTGTTACTTTTTATATACCATCTTGTGTACTTGGACTACACCTATTCTTATTAATACGGTCATTTTCTTATAAAACAAAAGTTTTGAGATTCTACAGTGAAAATCTGTCATTGCTTTTGGTGCTTCTATTTATTCTTATTACTTTTTTTTTTTTTTTTTTGTGTTTTTTGACGTCTGAACTCTTATTTTCAATCAGATTGGCTACAGTTGGTACTTAGTACTTGCATGAATTATGGTTTTTATTACTAGCTGTGCTAGGCACAAGCCTACTGTACATTACGACAATGGCTGTGTGTAAGTAATTTATCTCACTATTCTCCACTTATTCATTGCTTTAATTTTAATGTGTTTTTGCATTGCATTTTGACAATGGTTGTGTGTGTTACTGCTACATGCGTCTTTTTTTCCCTTCCCTAGATGTTGTGAGGTCTGTGGAAAGGTTCTCCATCAAGATGTGTTCACCGAAGAACCTACTTTTGTCAAGGGTGCAGGAGGAGAGGTATGCCATTGTTTTCTTGTTAATGTTCTTATCCAAACTCAATGAGTTGATGAGATGAGGTGTCACATTTCAAGGAGTTAGCAATATAGATACATAGTTTGTATTGAGTCTGATATTGTTTCTATATTTTTGTGCACTTGCTTTTGGGCAGGTTTTGTTTGTTAGGACAATTTATAGTTGCATAGGTACTTTTTGATGAGTAGCTGCGACAGTTTAGTTTTATATTATTTCAGTACTACCATAGCATGTTAGAAATATCACCTATTGGCATATATTTGGACCAACTAATAGAGTTGCTGGTGCTTTAAAATCATGAGTAATTCGTTGCATAAATTTAAGATTTGGAAATGGTAAGGAGGATGGTCCCTGAATAAGGCCCTTCTGCGCCAGATGCTCTAATGTAGCAATTCTTTTTTAATAAAATGTTGAGAGCTTTGAATTTTCACTGATTGGGATAGTCATATTTTGTTTGAGTTGAGCCCTTCATAATCAAAATGATTTTGTAGTTTCTTCATGGACCTGATCTCATTGGAGCATGGATTTCGGAAATTTTGGGCTATTTTTGTTAGAAAACAGTTGATGTTCATTTTCCATTGTTACGTATATTTGCATTTAACATTTTTAATTATATTTCTATTGTTTCAATTTTTTCTGACCTCCTTCCCGAGAACTATTTAAGTTCTCATATTGATTTTGTATGCTGAAAATGTGCATAAATTACAATACCATCAAATTATAGAGGAATTGCTTTCCCTATAAAAAAAAAAAAGAGGAATTTCTTTCAGTAATTTATTATCTATTCATTTATATATATATATATATATATATATATATATAAAGGAAAATGATAGTATGACTCCCAAATATGCCCACCAAATGTGCCTACTCATATATATTTTTTTATTATTATTTTTTTCTTAGTGGTTAAGGAAATGACTATTAGTGAATTTATATATATATATATGTATATTTCTTAATGGTTAAGGTTGTTTAAAGAATACTTAAAGAAAAACAAAAACACTCATTTGCACTAGTGTGCATATTTGGGGTACACATTTGGTGTACACCCTAGCATTGTCCATATTTAATACTAGACATGAGTAACTCGAGGAATCGTAATGTATATTCTGCTTGACTTTTGATTTTTATACCATATTTTAGTGAAATATAGATCACTTGTGTGTTGGAGTTTATAAATTAGAGTTGCATTATTTTTTAAACGCTTACGATCAATTGAAAGTATGTTGTACTTGCATTTTGGTTTTTATTCCATATTTATTTTTTTGTCCTGGAAATCTTTATCTGCAGAGTCGAGTGGCAGGTTCCTATGTAAGATCCATTCAAAGTGGTTATTCAGAATCATTTAGGAGGACCATAGATAAAGGTTTCTTATTATGACTTGTAAATGTTTACTTCTACATCTTTCTTGTTTTAGTTTATCATAGTGTGAGCTTCAGTTTCAATTTCAGAGTGTCAACATTGTTGTAAAAGAAATATTGTTGTGTGCATAAACTTTTTTTTGATAAGTCGTTGTGTGCTTAAACTTATAGTGCATTTTGTACAATATCCTATATAAAATTCAAAGCTTGAGGCAACTGAGCTTGGACTGGTAAGCCATGTGTGACGCTAGTATCAAGCTATTTTCTGGAAGTAAATACTATAGTTCATAACCTTTGCACTTTTGGTTTATGATGTTTTTAGTGTAAAAAATACAATTTTCACTCTCAAACTCTGGGAATTTGGTTCTTGAAGTTTTATTTAAGCAATGTTTAGATTATACTTGCAATAGCCCATGTTTAGTATAAGAGGGTGGTAAATAGACATTGCTTGGGAAAGATAGATAGGTTCTTGCCCTAATGATTTCAAGGAGCTCCGATCATAATCTTGATTAGTCTTTTTGGAGAATAGGCCCATAAGTGGTTTGGTTTTTCCTTGGATTGTTACAATTCAGCCGCATGTCAATATTCTTTTGGTATACATTAACAGTTTAGTGGATATAATGATTTCTATAGAGAGAGCCTTTGAGGAAACATTGTATGGGTTTACCATGCATGATATTCCTAGGGATTTTTGTAATATGATGACGCATGTGTTATATGCATATAAATCTCATTTATTTTGATATTTCTGTTACTGTCCAGCAACGCCTATATTTTCTGGCTCACGAGATAGTTCATCTCTAATCAAACATATTTTTTTTTATTATATGGCAGGGAGAGATGAGATTGATCGTATGGTTACAGCCTTTAATATAAGTGGTGGCGACTCTATAATTAATCCCGCCTGTTCATTTTATCAGGTATGTAATTTTTTCGGTTGCTATGGCATATTCAATGGAATATTATTTGTCAAACATTTAATTTGGGTGTAAGTTTTTGCAGATAGCAGTTGAACGGAATTTTACTAGGGGGCGTAGAACAGAGCAAGTTGCTGCTGCGTGCCTTTATATTGCATGTCGGTAAGTGACTCTATATGTAATTCCTTAAATTGTGAAATTATGGTTAGGCCATGCAAAACTAGGTTCTACATTATTTTGTCTTTATATATATTTAAAATTAGACGGCCCCGACATTATAGTCATGAACGACTCAAAGGGTCTTACACAACAATGTGGAAAGAGGACTAAAACATGCCCATTGAAAGACTCTACCGAGACAAAGGTGGGCTGTCAAGAATCTTGGAACATTTAATTGACATTTAAGAACTTGGATCGGAAGGAATGAATTAACAAATGCAGTATTGAATGTAAATAATCCTACGAAACAAAGTACACTGCTTGAGTTCTATTTATCTGGCCAATGAGGGTGTTTTACTTTTACTTTTGGATGAGAGGCCCTAAGGGCAGAAAGGAGGGGAAAGGAGGAGATTCAAATCAGTGGCCTCTATTTTATGAGCTAAATCGTTTGAAGGATACCTCCTTTTTAAACATGAGTTATCTTGCCTAACATATGGAGGTGATTGATATATTTAGTGATCAGAATATATGAAATATTTGCACCAAGTCTTCGTTCCTTTGTTGTGCTTTTATCTAAAAACTTTGATGTGAACTTAAATGCCCCAACTTCTTGTCATGCTCTCATTGTAAGAAGTTGGCATTATCATTTTATTTTGTGCTTGTGCACACATGCATCTTTCCTGTAGTTTATTGTGATTGGGTTTAAGTGGAATTATGGGAAATTATTTGGGTAAATCATCTTTGCCCTTGTTGGGCCATATAGCAGGAACCAAATCAGAGTTAGTTTCCAAAATTTATTTACGCTGTTTTTTTTAATCTTTTCACTAAAAGTCTTTCTGCGATATAGTCAAATGAAATGAATCTGTGGCTTCTCAAACATGCTTTTTGAAATAATTTTTTCCAAGCATCAAACATATTGAAAAAACAGAAAAAGTTCGCTGGGGGTAGACATCATTGATCATTGTGTTACAATTTATAATTAAGATCAATAAGATCAACAAAAATGATGAGCACCAGAACAGCCTAAAAAGTCATTTAATAATATGATTGCTCAACATTATTAAAGACAGGTGTTTTATTGTTCAATGAATGCTCAGCATTTTTAAAGATATGATTATCCCATTCAAGCTGAAACTGCAAACTTCAAGACATTGTGATCTGTTATTCGACCAGGCAAGAAATATTGCAGTAGAGGCATTGAGAAATGTTTTTTGGTATTTTCCAGAAACTGAAACGGTAAAAGCGAATCCATGATATTAAGTAAATGCTGTAATTTTCCATTTGGTCTATTATCTAGATTATAGCCTAATCAATGTGAAAACTTAATGCCCATTGACTACAGTGGCAAATTGAGCAACCCGTCCCCCAAGGCAAGGAAAAAAAAAAAAGAAGAAAGAGAGAAGAAAAAGAAAAAAAAAAAAACATTGTTATGAATTATGAGCTCAATAGTTACCAAAATTCACGTTGCTACCATTTACTCAACTTGATAAACAGTGTATGTACCTGCGAATACCATTGAATTAAATGTATGCTTTTAAATTTACCTATCAATTGTTTCATAGCTTTTATTTCTTTTGGATGACAGTAGTTGGTGCTTTGATTTGCATGTAAAAACGATTGTATCATGTGTTACATTTCATGAATAGGGACTCAGTAAATAATGCTAACTTTTTATGTTTTTTGCAGTGTAGCTAGAGATCCAAAGCCATTTCTTCTTATTGATTTTTCAGAGTTTCTAGGGATAAATGTGTAAGAGAGAACCTACTTTAGTATCAACTTTTTGATTTTTTATGTGCAGTCAATATTAAGATTAAATAGTTATTGATTATACAATCTTGAATTCATGTCTTTTGACTTGTACTATTTACTGCAGCATTTGTTTTTTTTATCGGTAACCTCAGCTTTTGTTTTTTCAAAACAATTCTGCAGTTATGTGCTAGGCGCTGTATTTTTGCAGCTTTGCCAACTTCTAAGCCTTGGAGAGCATCCTACTATTGTAAAACCTGTTGATCCTTCACTTTATATTCCTCGATTTGCAGAAAGTAAGAACCTACTATTCCCTGTTGATAGTCACATTCCAAGAAAATTGTATTTCCATCTCTTGTTTCCTTTACATTTATTTTTTTTTATAAGTAAAAATATTATACATATCAATAAGAATAACCAAGTACACTGGATGTGTACAAGAAAACACCTAGCCCATACTAGAGAGCTCCTAATGACCCCAAGCCTGAATACAATGGAATACACCAAGTCCGAATTGGAATAGAACACACCTCCCCAGCCCCAACCCCTTGTTTCCCGTAAGACTAATACTCCACCCTAAACTCCCTTTACGAGGACGTCTTCATAATGCCCTCCCTTTAGTATTCCCTTGACTTGAGCTACCTCCCTTAGTGTCATAGTTGATTGCCCAAGAAAGATGCTTTAACTTCCTACTTTTCTTAGAACTTGATTTGGTTTCAAGCGAGTGGCCCGCCTCAATCGCAGTGAGTAGTGCTTTAAATTGGTCTTCACATCCTCCATATGAAAGCGCTACAATATGCAGAATCTCGTTAACCTTATGCAGAACCCAATCCTATGGTGAACCCGCTATATTGTTTTTCAAAGGAAGAGAAACCAGGGGAACAACATTATCCCCAGACACAGTTCCCAATTGCACTTCCGACCCTAGACATTCCTCCTCAAAAGACACCAACGACAAACCCATAATTTCCTCCCCGCCATGTCCTGCGTTCAAATCTCGAACCTCCTCAACAGCTATATTGTTGTCGTCCATTGCTGTTGTCACCATAATTTCGTGTTACACTCCTTCCCGTAGGTTAGGAATATTACGAAGCATACATAACATAATACCCGGTAAAGGGATTCATATCCTGAAATACCTCATTTATTGAAAAGTATCAAAATATTAAGGCCTCATTTGTTTACAGGAAACTTCTCAACTCATCTTATCTCATATAATCATTACAACTTTCCCAAATTCTCATATAATATAAAATAAACAATTCAACTTTTTCAAATGTCAAAACAAAAATAATATTAAACAAGTATATTCTAACAATATTTTATTCAACTTTCAACTTTTATCCCAACTCATCTAATCTTATCTCATCTGTGAAAACAAACGAGGCCGAAAACTGAATTGAACATAATTGTTTCAAAAACTGAACGTAAAGTAAAAGTGCATAAACTAATCCTACGAATGACATAAAAGAAATCTAATGCTTGTGTGAATATCACTTATTTCTTCTTAAGTCTTTGTACTAGATCTACTCCTAGCCATCTAGCTATGCATCATCATAATCACCATCTGTGAGAATTAGACATAGAAGAAAACAGGAAGACAAACAAAAATGAGTCGAATGCTCAGTAAGTAGCACATCATACCGTAAAATATAATTTAGCCTAGCATAGACTTATTTTCTGAAGACTCTTCACAACATGCATACAACATCACATATTCACAATCATACACGTAACCTAACTTTTTGAAAAACTTTACATACATACATATATTGTTATAGATTCACATAGCATATCAATTCATCATTAACATGAGCGGAATCATACATAATCATGGCAAACATGTGACGTGAATGCATAATAACTTGTTTATCTTGTCTTAACATGGAGTGAAACAGGCTTGAGTCCATGATTCACTTAACTTGCATATCGTCTCTTAACATGAAGTGAAACACGCTTGAGTCTGTGTTTCACCTAACTTGCATAACTTGTCATAACATGGAGTGAAACACACTTGAGTCCATATTTCACTTAACTTGCATAACATGGAGTGAAACACGCTTGAGTCCATGTTTCACCTAACTTGCATAACTTGTCATAACATGGAGTGAAACACGTTTGAGTCCGTGTTTCACTTAACTCGTATTATATGGAGTGAAACACGTTTGAGTCCATGTTTCACTTAACTTGTGGTTAACCACGCTTGAGTCCGTGGCACTGTCTTAAAACTTCTTATCTTTCTTAATGCATGAGAATTTATTAGGTTTCATGAACTTTTCTAACATGGCATATTCTTGTTCATGACATAACGTAACATGACATATTCTTGTACATGGCATAGTGTAACATGGCATTTTCTTGTACATGGCATAGCATAACATGACATGACATGACATGATCTGAACATTTTATTACATTTCATGGCATACATGATTTAAGTACCACGTGAACATGGCATACATGATCCAAGTACTACATGAATATGGCATATATGATCTAAGTACTACATGAACATGGCGTACATAATCTAAGTACTACATGAGCATGGCATACATAATCTGGCTATTCTATTACATGGCATACTTGACTTAAATTACTACATGAACATCTCATGGCTTCCATGTGATTTTAGTAACATTCAATCCATAAAACAACAAATTCGTTTATTCAAGCATAATCTCATATTTCATCAAAGATCGTGAAAAGAATCTAACCTTGACTTGTCTCTTAGCGTAACGTAGATAACCATCATAAGTACATCATATTTTCATACATAACAATAATATTCACAGTACGCATGCATTTATATGATCATACTATTTACCTCTTAACGCTGCTTCCTGATTTTCAACTTGTAGCGTGTTACCTATACGAGGTACTCGATGTTGCTAATTTTCTAGATAAATGTGCCGTGGTTCTTTACGTGATTAAATACAAAATTAGAATTTAACATAGTAGTTATCTTGTTTCCTTGCAAAATTAATGAATGCTTGTAATATATAATTAATCATGACTAAATAATTTAGTCGTATAATTGTGTTTAATAGAAATCTGCTAGATACACTGCTGAAACTAAATTTATAAAGGAAGTTTAATAATCATAATTCAATACTTAGTAATATATACTAAAGCCCTTAAATATTTTCCGATAAATATAAGGTTTTTGGCTAACTTTCACTGGAATAAGACCTAGACCATTGTAAGGCAAATATAAGGGTTTTCCTGTGAAATACAACGAGCCCAAAATAAACATCAGGCCCACATTGATTCAGCCCACTCAAAAAATAAGGAGGCATTCGGCCGAATGGGCTTAAGGCCCAAGGGCCCATTTCCAGATTAAGAGGTAGAAGCTTTCTTTGGAAGGCACAAGGCCAAGACACAGAGAGCTCCTAAATATGGGAGGGAGTCATGCGATAACAGGGGACTCACCGAGGGAAGGAGGCTGAGGCGATGGCGGCTCTGGAGTGGTTGGAAGTGACCGGTGACGCGACTAGGTCCTCTGGCAGTGGTGCGACGCAAGAGAGAGAGTGAGAGAGTTATGCCGGGAACTGAAAATCACGGGAAGAGAGAGAGATCCCGTCGGGGACTTATCGGAAAGGAGTGGGTTTAACGGGGTTGGGCTGGTCGGCGATTTTTGGGCAGCCGGGGTAGTGCTCCGACATCCTCTGTGGTGGATTCCAGCAAGGTGAGTGTCTCGGTTGGCTGTGAGAGTGGTTTTCTCGATTTGCAAAGGCTATTTACGTTCGGCTAGTGTGTATAATGTTTCTTGTGTTTATTTTTGAGGGTCCTGTGGGGTTCTTATTGACAATGGGAAGGAATAACGCAAGTCTTCAGGAGATTGGCTATAGTTTGAAGTTGTCTAGACTTTAGGAATTTATTCATACAAGGATATAGATTTTGAAAGGATTTTGAAGAGTTGAGTTGGAGTTAGTTTCAAACTAGGAACCTAATGGATGACTATACGAAGATTTTGATAGGGAAAGAATCACTATTTTAATTTATCTGTTAGCATATTTCCTAAAATAATGATAAAAAAATAAAATAAAACAATAATACTAATTTTAAGCCCTAAATTTGGACCCGTATGTTACATTTCGGCATAGGTGCCGTCGTTCCATCAACGAGGACATTGCTTGTAGGTGCTCCATCCCCCGACAATTTGTTTGGTGCCACTTTTACAGACCCTACTCCTCCCTCAGGAGGCATAGAACAAGTAGGGGAAGCACTACTTTCTGTTATCCCATTTTCATCTTCTGAAAGAGTCTCGTCTGCTTCTTCCAAAGTACTCAAAACCTTGGAAGGACCCTCATCTACAACTAAAAGTGAACCCTGGAAAAATGTACCAACTTGAGATGCCCTGTGCCGGTGCACTTGAGGCCTTCAAACCCGTAGGATCTACCCCCCCCCCCCCCCCCCCCCCCCCCGTTGGTTTTCGATCCACCACCCAAATCCGTGACTAGGTTTAGCCCCTTATCCACTTTAATCATAAGATCTCTCACATATTCCATAACTCCCGTCAATTGAGCTCTGACAGCCCACAAGACCCCCTTCACTTCTCCCACCCTCAAACACCCGACAGAGGCAACCATTCCACCTTGCAACACATGGTGCTTACTTTCCACTTCTCCCAATGTCACCTAACAGCTTTTGTCTCTTACAAGTGTCTTACCCTTTCCTTCCGCCATGGATCTATTCTCTGCCAGACTACCTGCTAGTGACCTCAACACCGAGGCGTACAAGGCACCTTTGACTGAGGGAGCTCTTCCCATTGTCTTTCCATCAACAAACTCCCTTCTATTTGCTTGCTTCAAAACAACGGCTTTGGACCCAGTGATGCTTCAAATGGAATGCAGAAAACCTTTCCATCTAATGCCATTTGCACCTTCCGGGATCACCAACAAACCTTTCCTCCCATTCTGAAAATTTGAGAGTTGCAGAAAACTACCCCTTGCGTTAATATGATGTTGAATGATGAGAACTCCATTACCCATCCTTAGCTCCCTAAAGAATCCCTCATGACAGGTGAGTTCTAAACAATCCTCTATCCCCGTAGCTACCCATGAAGCTATCGTCTCACATAGACACATGAACTTAGCCATCCTTTTACTCCTTTCAAAGATGTGAAAACTATTTCCTCCCCACTTTCGTAAAAATGAAAGCTTTTTTATTCCACCTTGAACCACCTCTTACCATCCATCTGAGATGAATCCATGTCATGCGTCGTCATCCTCCGATCCCAAATCCCAGGATCATCTCACTTCGTCATCTCAAGGAGAGAAGATGTTATACGGGAATGAAATGCAGATCTGAGATGTTATATGAGAAAAGAGTTATAGAACTACCCCAGATTTGTGTCAACGAACCAAAGGAGTGGAAAATCCCAGTCGTCGGAGGGAGGACCAATGCCGGAGTGCCCTCAGAGGAGTCGTTAGAGCCCGTCGGTCTTGTCTGTGGTGGTGGCGAAGGCACAAGTTTGACGGTCGATGTCGCCTACGAGAGATCTCCTTGTCACTGAGAATCTCGTCGATGTAGCCCCAGAGAAACACTCTAGGTCGCCGAAGGGAGGACTGACTCTGGACTGCCCTCAACGGTGTCACTGGAGCTCGTTGATCTTGTCTGTGGCAGTTGTGGGGTGCCTTAGGTTTTGGGTGGAGGGTGACGGCGGGGATTGGGTACCTTAGGGTTTTCTCTCTCCGTTCAACTTGTTTTGGCATATCCCTTTACATTTATTTTTCCCCTCATCTCTGATTTTGAAATTTTCCAGTGTTTGTGGCCTTCGTCCTTTTAACTTGCGTAATTGTTTGGCATTAGATTAGCAGACCTAAGTGTGGTTCTAGAGGATACAGGATAAAAAAGAGGAACTGCAGAGTCTTTGACTCTCATTCCAGTAAGAAATGAGGATATAGTATACTTGGTAACTTCAATCCCGTATTTGATTATTTTATGCTTTAAAACCTACTTCCTGAAGAAAGCCTGTTGCATCTTTTGGGTGCATCTGTTTTTTGCTTTTATCCTTGGAACAAACTCAATCCTTAAAATTTATAGTTTTGTATGTCAAAAGATCCTGAGAATGTAGAAGCAGTGTAAGACTACATGTTTTCGTAATCAGCTAAGATAAAGAAAAGAAATGAAGACAAAAAAGAAGAGATAAATATTTATAATGGATATTTATAATGGGTACATCTGAAAACTTTGAAGAAGACATTACTTTTGTTTATTAGGCGATAGACATGGTATATTAGAATGAATGTAGAACAAGGATATGTAATTGGAGGAGTTATATGATACAACTCATAGTTCATTAGATACACTATTAGGGATTAGAGCTAGCAGATTCATTGAAAGTGGTATGACCTTTATATTTGTTTCAAATGTAAACAAAACATATTTGCCAACTATTTTGAAGAAGCAATTTTTATTTTTTTGCAGAATTATTAAAGGAAAGGAACATGAAGGTCTGTGGAACTGCATTACACATTATAGCAAGCATGAAAAGAGATTGGATTCAGGTAAAAGCACTTATATTTTTCTATGTTTGATGACTGTGAAACTTACTGGGATCTTATATCATTCACAGACAGGCAGAAAACCTAGTGGGCTGTGTGGTGCAGCATTATATATATCTGCCCTATCACATGGGTACAGATTTTCAAAGTCTGACATTGTAAGTCCAGCTTACTTGGAATTCTCTGTTGTGTGCAAATTGATGCATTGGACGATAAACATCTAGGATTGGTTACATAAAAAGTTGATGCATTGATCCATTAGTTAGTGTACCTTTACTCTGAACTTTTTCCAGTACCAAGCAGATTGTTGAGAAGAAAAAAGTATATAGGGAGTACTCATGTATACTACCTGTGTATCTGGGCTTTGCCTTTTTCTATTAATAAAATCTCTATGATTATCTATAAAAAAAAAAGTATATAGAGAGTGAATGAAAGAATGATTTCTTGAAAATTCCAACATAGATCTGAAATCATGTTCTACAATCCTAGAAGCCTAAAAGAGTCCAAATCAACGCACAGATGTTTTAGATCTAAATCGTGGGAGTTTGATCCTTTTGTAGCCAACAGTTATGTTTTGTAGGGTCTTAATAAGGGTATTTTTTACCTGCCTAATATTCCATGGTATTCATGGTTATATTTTATTTTATTATTTCTTCTTGAACGGGAAATTATTTAAGATGAGTATGTTGGAATTCAGTAATGGAGTCATATGTTTAAATGTGAGATGATTGCTGTTAGAGAAAAGATGAGGGGGGAGTTGCTTAAACAGGGTTTCGACATGTGTAAAGGATAATGATTAACATGCTAATAAGGATGATTTAATTCAAGTTGGAATGAAAAGATGGAACGTGAGGGCCTAAAATGACATTGGTAGATGTAGAAATATATGATTATGGAGTCTAGAGAAGTGATAGAGGAAGGATAAGAGTGTATGTGTCCTGTGTACTTGGCTTCGCCTTTCTTTAATAAAATTCGTATTTACCGATAGAAAAAAAAAAAGAAAAAAAAAAAGAAAGATAGAGGAAGGATAAGAGATTTAATAATGATAAGATAACGTTGTACAAAAGGCTACATGTAGGCGATTCCACTGGTGGTTTAAAAAAGGATAAGTAAATGTTACTTGAGTCGAGTTGAGGGTCTTATAAAATTTTAATTCTTTTATAATCTATGGTTGGCGTTTTATCAGCCAAAAGAGAAAAGATGTGAGGGCCTTGCGTACATAAGGGTGAGGTAGTTGTTTTTGCATTGTGTTTTTCATCTTACTGAGATTTTATTATTGTTATAATCATTACTTATAATAATTATGATGATGCTGATGAGGATGATAATAATGTAGGAATAAAAATAAAATGGCATTCTCATTATCATTGTTATTGTCATTTCATGTGTGAGTCAAAGGTTGAATCATGTAAAGTTGTTCTCAGTGTTATGTGTAATCATTCTGCATTTTTCAAAATCTAGTCTCTAGATTTCTAGCTTGGGTCTTTTTATGTATGCCCACTCCCCATTGATTTGTCTAACACATTTCCTATGTAGTAATTTGCATATCATTTGCTTGAGGACTTTCACTTTTTTTTAAACTTCTTTTAGACACTTATAACAATAATTTTCTCTCATTTAGGCGTGTATACTTAAGGGAAGCACTATGCAGTGAAGAAATGTTGAAGGAGAACTATAAAAAGTTGTGATAGAGATTGTTGTGTATGTTTTATGTTTGGGAGTGAAAACATCTTAAATGATGAAAAAATCTCAGATTTGAGATTTTTTTTTGTAATAAAAAAATTTGAGATGTTTTTTTATTTCACAAACATGGCCTAAATCTTCCGTGTGCAAGGACATACAATCAGTCAACTAAGATTCAACCTTGTCCCTACATCTACATTTTTTGGGGATAGGCATTCCTGACCCCAATTTGTCTTGCTCTTGTGTCAAAGAATCCTAAACTATTCCCCTATGCTGTTATATTGCAAATTTGTTCTCTAACTTCGGCCACATTACCCAACGATTTGTTGTTCATGTGTTCTCATGTTATCTTTAGTTTTAGAGGCATTATGTTTAACAATGTTGCTTCAATATTGTGTAATTTTAGCAAACTGTTTTTTGTGTTTGTATCTTTCTTTTCTTAAAGTTACAAGGAATTTATAAATTGCTATCATCAAATAAGTTGATTATGATGAATTGTTGAATTACATCATCTCTCTAGTTCTGTGATACCCCCCATATGATGTGTAAGGGTAGGTGGCATATGGGATCTCACATTGCTTGGGAAGGAGAAGTTCTTGCTCTTTATAGTGTTCTAATGGAGCTCCAATTGTATCATTGACTAGTCCTTTTAGAGTATAGGCCATGTGGTTTGGGCCTTCCATTGAGATGTTACGAGTTCCTGACTTGTAACTAAGTTTCTGCATTTTTATATTTCCTTACTTGGGTTATGCCTATTTTCTTGTCTTAATATAACTCTCTTATCTATAAAAAAAAAAATATATATATATATATATTGAATTACATCATGATTCAAGCCTCTTCCACCTTTCTTTAATAGACGTGGTCAATAATCTGTCTCAAAAAGTTTCTTCAAGCATGATCCACTTTTGATAATCTCTTCTCATGCTCTTTTGAATAGGTAAAAATTGTACATATTTGTGAGGTAACGCTAACAAAACGATTGATGGAATTTGAGAATACAGATTCAGGGAGCTTAACGGTAAGTCTCACTCCTATTAGAACATGATGCATCACGCTTTATTGAACACATTTTAAAATTTTTTATATTTGTTACTTTCTTCAGTGATTACTTTTGAGACATGCTATAACGTGTCATGATATGCAAAGTCATAAGAAGATTTTGTCAATTGTAACCTCAAGTTAGTGTGTATTTGTCAATCTTAATGGGTTTCAATGCCTTTTATTCTGCTTACCAGAAATGGCTGGAGGAGGAAGTTTGGGCATTGCCTTTATTTGGCCTTTTCTATTTCTTCAATTTCTAGTAAGCAGAATAACAGCCATTAAGATTCAACCTTCAAGACTAAATAAATCTTTTAAATTATAAGCCTGATCCTTCACATTTTCTTTAACCTTCAGCCCGTCAAATCTTTCAAGAAAACGTCATAGAAGCTCTCTGGTGCTGCTTTCCTACATCAAAACATTAGCCTTTCATTTTTATTGTTCGATGAAAACAATTTTATTGATCATGAAATAGACAAAAGCCTAAGTATATGGGACATATACAAGAGCTTCGCCTATGCGTGCTAGTTTAGCAATACAAGGAAGTCATGAAAAGACATGCCATTAGCATTGGCCTTTCATTGACCTTAACAGCGAATTATTAGTTACATTTTTTAACATGTAAACTTAATTCTGAGAAGTTTGTCTCTACCGGTTGTAAATGCTGCGTACTTGTTACAGTTGCCGGAGTGTATTCTTGATGATAATGCACCATTGTTCAGCTTGTTAGTTTTTACAAGTTGTTAGCCAACATCATTGTTTAGATAAAATGTTGTGCTTGCAGGAACTTGATTCTGCTATAGTATGAGGTTGAAAGTTTTATTTGTATATTGCTTTCTAGTAGGTTGAGGAGTTGATTAAGAATGCTTCAGAGGTTAAGGCATGCGAGCTATCAGAGGATAGGTCCCTCAAGTCTGGGGAAGTGCTGTGTGAGCATAAAAATAGTGGGAAACCTCATTTTGCCCATGGACTTTGCAGAAGTTGTTACGAAGATGTAACTCCTCTCTCTTTTTTCATCTATCCATGCTCTTCATCAAGCTTTGCTTCTTCATGTTCATGCTTGTTTGTTGTTGTAGTTTGTTGAACTTTCTGGGGGACTGCATGGTGGGTCAGAACCTCCTGCATTTCAGCGGGCTGAAAGGGAGAGAATAGCCATGGAATCTGCTAATAAGCAGGGGGACGAATCAAGTGTTTTCTTAAAGCCTTGGCTAGGGTCAGAAAACATTGAACAGGTAACTGAAATGGTTGGTCCTATCTTGCCATTTCTAACTTCTTTATTGTATTATTTGTTTTTTATGTTTATGTTAACGAGTTTGAAGTCAATAGGTAATTTATGTATTAGAAAGAAATGGAGGGTGAAGGCTCATGTTTTATATTCCCCCATCTAGACTGAAAATAAACAATTTGGAGTACTAGTTTGGATCTATTCCATGTCTGTCTTCTAGCATATTACTGATTCTCAGAATTTATCAACATTTATGCCTAAATTCCAATTATTATTAATAACTTAATTTTTGCTTCTTTTATCTGATTTATTTTCTAGCTTGAAAGAAGCCAAAAGGCAACCAAGAATGAACAATTGGATTTGAGAGAGAATGATAGTAATTGTAAGTGTTACATGAAAATACTTTTAACAGAAGTTAAAAGTTGATCATAGTCCTGTACTTTTGTTCAACACACCTGCAAGCAATTTATATCGAGTAATATTCAATCTCAGCTGCTGCCATTGAAGATCAGATTGAAATAGATGGTGTTTCTGATGCATGCCAGAAATCCATGGATACAAGTTTGGTCAGTGATGATGAATCAGATGGCCTTTCTGATATTGATGATGTTGAGGTATGGAGCTTATTGTATTTACCTATAGATTTGTACCTCATTGTAGATTATGTTTTTCTTATGAGGGTTGTGTACATGCCGCACAAAGATTTTCAACTAGGTGCAAGAGTGGAACAATATATGCCCTTTATGTACTTTCAGTTGTCATATGAGTATCTTTATTCTTTATGAGGAAGCTTTGGGTCGACAATATCATCACAAAGGGGTGCAACCCAAGAACACAAGGTGATACAAGAGGAGTACCTATATAGAGTGGTGAAAGAAAACAAGATGACATAAAGTCTAATAAGAATTACAACTAGAAGTATTATGAATTCTGAATTTTATAGCTATAAAATATGTATATACTATTAAATATAAGAATGTCCAAGATATGGTATAAATACAAAACATCCCATCAATAATAATATCACTTGTCAGGAATTTTAATTTTGGTTAGTTTGAACTGTGGGATAACAATAATATCTCTTGTCAGGAATTCTATTTTCTCGTGAGTCTGAACAGTGAGGGATTAACTCTCAAGGTCTGAAAATCTTTTAGATGGGCACCAGTCAAAAAAAAATTCTTTTGACGAGTAACCAAAGTCATTGTGTCGGTGATGTTGCGTTTTCTTTTACCCATAAAATTATGCATGGTAATATTTACTTATGGTAGGAATGTGTTAATGTATGTATTGCTAGGTGAGTGGCTACCTCAACAATGAGGAGGAGATGCGTTTTAAGAAGATTATCTGGGAGGAAATGAACAAAGAGTATCTTCAGGTTAAAGATTCATTGCCACTTTGAATATACTTTTTGATGAAAACAAATCATAAATATTCTGACACTATATGTTGATCTTGCTTGATTATAAAATTTACTGTTGTCTCTATGGTTTCCAGGAACAAGCAGCAGCTGCTGCTGCTAAGATGGAAAGTCAGGCCAGCTTTCAGAACTCTTCTGGTGAATTGCGAGCTGCACATGAACTGGCTGCAGCAGCTGCGGCAGCTGTTGCAAAGTCAAGAAAGGTGCTCTTTTGCATGTCATATGTTGCACCACATTTTCAATTCATAGAACTCCTCAATTTTGATCGCTCATATCAGTGAAAAGACATCTTGAAGTGTGGTTGATTTTGTTAGAATTTTACATGTGAATTTCATGCATTATGTGACTGAAGTTAGGTGAAGTTTTCATATCAAACACAATGAATGAGATCAAATAATGTCTGTTACAAGTTTTGGCTAATTTGTAGCCAATATTCTGGACTAAATACTTCTATTTGCTTCTTTGTCAAGTTTAGATAGGGCACTACCTTGTGTTGATCCTGCAGGCAGGGCCCTGGCATATGTGATCCACTGATTCTAAACACTGCACTTTTTTTCCAACTAAAAAATGAAAAGAGCTTGACCCTGTGCAGTTTCTCTTGACAGCGGCTTATACCGTTGTTAAGATTCCTTCAAACATCTGCTTGTCAGTTAAACACAAAATGAATGTTTCTGCCTAAATAGTCTTTTAGCATGTACTCTCCTATCAACTGCCTGCACTTCATTTGTATATCCTCTCTATTTATTTATGATTGTGTTGAAATAATAGTTTTGTTTGTCTTGTAATTCTTATTACAAATTCTTTATATTCTAACGGTACCTTAACATGTTTGGTTTCCTATAAAATAGGAGCGGAAACGAAAACAAGATATGAATGCCAATCCTGCTCAAACTGCTGCAGAAGCAGCTCATCAAATGCTGATCAAGAAGGTAAGTCATGTAAAGATCAGTGCTGGAAGCAACTGAGTACTCAATATGTAAAATAGCTATGGAGCCTGTGGTATTTTGATCACATGGTAGTCAACTCAATCGAATTAATCAGAGTTCTATCTTTACTGATTCATCTATGGCTATTGTTTCCACTTAGCTTGATTTGGCACCATATTTTCTTCTTTAATATTCATTTCAGTAGTGGTCTTGTTTTCGGACATAAACTCTTTTATGGTTATTACTTTAGTTAGTTTTTTTTTTTTTTTTAATTACTCGTGGTAATGCCTCTGTTCTGATTGCACTCATTGTTCATGTTAATAGAGACTCAGTTCGAAAATCAACTACGATGTATTGGAGACACTCTTTGCGGAAAAGGTATGCTTATTTTCTTTTATTTTTATGGTAAAAAGTCTAAATTGGGATGTGATATATATCCTCATGCACACATAATTCCTTCTTGAACCTGGCTGTAGCAATAAAACAAACTTTTGGAGAGGGTATGATATACATTACCACTTACTCTTACAATTCATGTATTGTATCCACCAGTTCACAATAACTGAATAATCCAAAAACAAAATCTGAATATCAGTCGTTGGTAGTTACAAACAAATCACAAATATATATTTTGTAGTTGTCGTGTGTGCATGCAGGTGTATGGATACATTCCATTCGTAATGGTAGTCTTCTTATGTTTATAACATAGGAAAACTGTAAGAGCACAAGGATTTCTCTCCATTTTAATTTTTTTTATAAACAAAAGATACAATTTACAAGAGCAGAATCAATCCCAGCTGCTGGAATCATTAGTGTCGGGTGCGAGGGGGGATTGTTTAAGATGTGAATTTGAAGATTTTTTTGTTTCATTCTTAAATCTTTTCACTGTTTGTACTTATTATATCTTTATTTATTTCTGGCAGCCATCTTCTGATTCGAATAAAAAACTCAAAGCATCAAATGATGATGGCAATGCCAAAGGGCAAAGTAATGGTGTGAAAGAGCATGACGGGGATATCACAGACAATTATGATGAACTGGGACAAGGGTATGGAAACTTGGAACAGGAAGATGTCAACGGAACATATGGCAATGAATTGCATGTGGACTTCGAAAATGAAGAGGATGTTTATGGTTATAACTACGATAATGGTGAAGAGGAATATTGATGCAATGGGATATTGCAACTCATCAAAGGCTGATTTGATTTCACAACATCAGAGGGTACGGAATTAGGAAGGAAACATAAATTAAATTAAAGATTCTTCTAGTTTTCCCTTTCTAAGGCATGGGTCATTACGTTGAGAGTATTTTAATAAAATAAGTTGTAGAATAGTTATACGAGATTTTATAGAAGTATCCTCAATTTAAAAGTATAGTTGCAGAAATGTCGTGTATGTATCATTACTCTTTAAGAACGGTAACTTGTTCAGAACATTACAAACAAGATAGAGATGTTTGTCTTCATTGATCAGTTGGATACATAGCTAAGCTCCACAAATGAAATGTGTATGCTTAGATTATACCTTCTCAACCATCAAGCACCATTAGTTTAATCACTTAATGCAAAAGGATGGAATAAGAATTGATGACTTGTCACCCTAGGAGTAATATTATCTATCAGCAGTTTTAACTGAGACAAAAAAGAGTTTTAAAACAGAAATCAAGTTACAAGATGGGATTGTTGTTCTGTACCATTATGGAGTTTTGGCAGAATATATTATCAGCAGTCTTGATCATTCAAGGATTCGACTATGGATATTTTTTTTATTTTTTATTTTATGAAAAAAGAAAAGAAAAGAAAGTGTTGCATACAGGATAATAAGGTGGGATTGTTGTTCTGTACTACTGTGGAGTTATAACGCTTCCTTCAATTTCTTTGAAATAGGTTTAGAGGGTACAAGGTCAAATGTCAAAAAAGATGATGTCTTTTGCTCTTAGGTGGATTGGCCATTCATAATCCTAAAAGTGGTATCATAGTTAAAAATAAAAAAATAAAAAATAAAAAGCTATTTATACTTACAATTTTTATTCACACACGCTTACGTGTTAGCCATTAATATATTAAAAATTGTGAAATTTAAAATTTAAAATTTGAATTTATAAAGAAAATTGATAAAATTGGTATTGTACGTAAAATTGTAAGTACATGTAGCACCATTCTAATCAAAAGTCACCAATTCCTAGTTAAAGTATCTTTGTGAGGGAGAGATTGTAGGAGTATGTCCACAATATTGCTTAATGTAACCATTTTAAAAAGAATAATATTATGTATAGTCATAGAGTACGCAAATGCCGTGTAATCGCTTTGAAAAAAAGTGGGGTCTACTGTTAAAAAATTAATTTTTTTTTTCATGTGGATTCTATATTCATTCATTTTTTTTAAAGTGATTGTGCGATACTTACACACTCACGACTGCAACTATCATTTCTCTTTTAAAAATAGGCATGCGGTGCTCAATATCAAATGATATAACAGCTTAAGTGTGTCTTTCTTAACATCAATTTTGTTTTAAGATGAACTGTACAGCTCAAAGTTCGACCGACATTTGTAATATTTGAAATTTGATTGTACAAAGCAAGTGATGTGAGGCATTGTATAGAGTATAACATAATCAGGAAAGCTTCAACTATCTTTCAACAACACGCATTGCCCTTTCACGTAAGGCTAAAGTTTTTCTACTACTAAAAGGAATTAAATTGACTTATTATATAAAGGAAACAAGAATTAATTGACTAGTTCTTTTTTTTTTCCCCCTGTTATTAGCTTATAGAATGCTGTCTTTATCAACTTGCATCAAACTTTTGATTACCCCCTTAGTTTCCTATGTTTTTTTAATCTAGAATCATGCTTTAATCGTGACACTTGCTTTGGCTCTGATTCTTTGCCTAGTGTGTGTGAGAAAGTAATGCCACTCTTCATCATAGATCTTTTTTTTTTTTTTAATTTTGTTCGTTAATGTGACACATTTTAAGTGGCTTCACGTGTTAACCACTTGAATGAAATCGTTTGGAATGTAATTCCAAAAGACAAAATTTAAGATGAAGAGCAACATTCATATATGTGTATGTGTGTGTATGTATGTATGTATGTATTTATATGATCTCATGCATGCAAATTTGAGAAAGTCAACTAAGACAAATGATATGATGATTTGTCCATGTGATGGGCCTCATTGGCTTAAAAGAGATGTACCGGCATGACGCATCAAAGGTCGGTCCCTATCCAATTGTAGATGCAAGCACACAATAATGTAGGATGATTATATCACTACTAAGACTCTGAATATGAAAAGTAATCGATCACAGTGTATTGTTTTTAGAGTTTGACCATCTGCATCTTTCGTTAATTTGTCCAAACTTCTGTAGCTGATTCCAACTGCCATAGGGCTTAACATGCACAGAGAGAGAGAGAGAGAGATTCCAACTGGTATGGATCCAATTCCTCTTTTCTGTAATGTGGATGGAACTGGTCAATGGTCAACTGCTATCTTTTTCATCTATTGGTAGAGGTGATCCATTTTTTATTTGTAGCTGGAGCCACAAGTGGGTATAGTCTCACATAATCATGCTTTATCGTTGCTCGAAAATTGAATCTCCCTGTTAAACTAGTGTCAAGGTGAGGCGTGAGAACATTTAGGCCCCGTTTAGATATAAAAATACTCTCAACCCATCTTATCTCATCAGTACAATTTTTCTAAATTTCCATATAAAATATAATAAACAATTCAACTTTTTCAAATCTCATGACAATAATAATATTAAAAAATAATATTCTAATAATATTTTATTCAACTCATCTAAAACCATCTTATCTCATCTCACTATCCAAACGAACCTTAATCTGTTGGTCATATGTTTATGTTTCCTCAAAGCAAGGAAAAAAAAAAAATAAAAAGATGCTTTTACTCTTCTATGGCATGTCCAACCCATCTTTACAATGGGTAATTTTGTAAAATTTAAAATTCTAATAACAAAATCTTAGTATTTTTTATGAAATGCACTATCATATTCGTTGGTTGTAAATTGGGATGTAAAATAATTGTATATCATTATTCATACTGTTCAGGTTGAGGTGGATTGGAGCAGCAACTCACATATGAGGAACCAGCCAATAAAAAAATACACCTCCCATCACATGCCCCATCAAGTGAATCTTGGGGCAAGCTAAAATAATACCCCCAACAATTAAAAGCATGCTTTCAGACCCCTGGGAGCCACTTGTACAGTTCTAATCCTTTCTATATGTATTTTACTATAACATGCGCATTTTGGGGTCCTTAAACTCATGATTAAGGAAACTGCATCAGTAATACTTGGAATATAAAAGTAAGTGCAGAACAGAACAAAATCATTTTCAGTTGCAATGGGAATCTGCGGATCAGTTGTGTCCCGGGAGATTCATGATGCTGAGGATGGCAAAGAAAATGTGTTATTCTTGCAAGGAAATAATGTTTCTAATGGAGCTCTGGTCCTTTGTTCTCTTTACTCTAAGCAAGGGAGCAAAGGACTAAACCAAGATGCTGCCATTCTTCACCAGGTTTGTTAATGGTTCACTCTCTCAAATTGTATCTACGATGATCCTTTTAACTTTACAGGTTGTTCTTAGATTAGAATCAAGCTGGTTTTCATTCCCATGAGAAAAGTTTCACTTCTCAATTTAGTGTCTTCTACTGAATTTATTAGTTAAAAGATCCTTTATTGAAACTGCTTGTGTTTTTCTGTGGCAAGGGCTATGGAGTGGAAGATGGAGCTTTATGTGGAGTTTTTGATGGGCATGGGAAGAATGGTCATGTAGTGAGCAAGCTAGTATGCAACCACCTGCCTTCACTCTTATTAACCCAAAAGAGCTCTCTCTCAAAGATTAATGCAGCAGTAGCTGATGATGATAGTTTGCAAAATCATATGGATGGAATAGATGATGAATCAATGACAAGCAAGAGCTTTCATATATGGAAAGAGGCTTGTATCAGTGCCTTTAAGGTGATAGACAAGGAGATAAAGCTGCAAGAGAATTTGGACTGCTCTTGTAGTGGAACCACTGCAGTAGTTGCTATAAGACAGGTAACAAGACCAAATAATTCTTCCATTTTGTTTCTGAATCTATTTGGAGAAGTTAACTGAATCTTTGTTTTGATTTTGATCTTCTCTTCTATTTTGTATGAATGGAAAACTAAGCAGGGTGAAGATCTTGTTATAGCTAATCTTAGGGATTCAAGGGCAGTCTTAGGAATGATGACCAAGAAAGGAGTCACGGCCTTTCAGTTAACCAGAGACTTAAAGCCAGGCTTACCTTGTAAGACCTCATTTCCTTCTCAACTGCATCGAGAAACGAAAAAAATCTAAGTGCAAGTCTAGTTATTGAGACACCCAACACATCATTGATGAGGAAGGCACATCATTGTTGTGTATATTATTTTCATTCACCTTGTCTCTACCGAGTTCCCTACTTTAAGATAAGTTGCCACATTAGTGATTGATCAATTTCCAATTGACATAGGTGAAGCAGAAAGAATAAAGAATTGCAATGGCTGGGTGGCTGCACTGAATCAAGAACCACACATCCAACGAGTGTGGCTGCCCCATGATGACACTCCTGGCCTAGCCATGTCACGAGCCTTTGGAGACTTTGTACTCAAAGACCATGGCATCATTGCCATCCCTGAGGTCTACTATCACCGCCTAACTTCAGATGATCAATTCATCATCCTTGCAACTGATGGGGTAAGGGGGCATTTGAATGCAGAACCAATTTTTACATGTTAGAAGTGTTCATTCTCCTCTTCATCGAACTTCTAGGATGAAGAACCCCTATATCAATAACATGTTTTTATTCCCTTTGAATGTATTGAAAATGTAGGTCTGGGATGTTCTCAGTAATGACCAAGTTGCAGCCATTGTGTGGGCTGCAGAGAGTGAACAGGCAGCAGCAAGAGTTATGGTGGAGGCAGCTACCACAGCATGGAGGAAGAAGAACCCTACTGCAAAAGTAGATGACTGTAGTGTGGTTTGCCTCTTTTTGCAAAAGAAGTAACACTCGTGCCAGTGGACAAATCCTCTCTAATGCTTCCTGTATCTGCAATGACCTTTTGGCGATTTTTTTTTTTAAGTTTAACCCTTTTCAAGATTTCAAAGCCACCAATATGTGCAATCACTAGTTAAGAAAACAATGAGTTGAAAAGGAATACCCATAACAATTGCTTTCGACAATAAAACTGCTGGTGCATCATCCGCTTATTGGTTAAGCACCAAAAAGTAATTGAATAATGCAAGAATTATCAACACTCTGCCGACCTCCATCAAATGGGAAAATTAATTGTTGCCTCCAAGGAACACCGCCCATCCCCACCGAAATGTATTGAACATTTGGTTCCAACAATCAAGCTTCATCATCCTTGGTATCTTGTCCTAGAAGGTCATCATCATATGAGACAGGTATCCTTCACCTATCATGAACAGGCACTCGTTTAATTCCAGTATTTGATTGCTTATGTTGATTCTGCACATTGGATATGAGCTGTGAACCATCGGACAAGCTGACTGCATTCCCATTCATAAATGCATTGGCAGCTCCTTGTGAACCACCATCTTTCTTTTGCTTTGTTCCTTGCCTAATATTTGGTTGTTTGAATTGCTTATGCACAACAATAAGGCAACATTAGCTAGCACTTTCTATTCTCTAAAATTATCATGAGTGATGCAACGATACCGCTGAAGGCTCAAGAGATTTATTGGACTCATAATTTCAGGTCCGCAACAATGCAATGCTGCTAGTGCAAGGGAAAGATTCTTTACCACACTATCTAGAACCAAGTCAAAGTTTTTGCAATGAAGTAATGAGGTTAAAGTTCATGAATGACAGCAAGCAGGTGGCCCAGCAAGTAAACAAACCAAATTATACAAACATGAAAGGTAGTACACTTTAATTTCTAACAGAGAACTCCTAGATTCTTTAGTTTTAAAAGCTTATCACCCTCTTCAGTATGACTTTGGAAAGCATATCAATGCAATTGTACATTTACACTAGTCAATAAACATATAAAAAAATATATAAATAATGAGATGTAGACAACTATCACCAAAAGTGAGGGAGAGCTAGAAAGAGAGAATGCACCAAAGTGGCAACTAAAAGCATGATTGAATGGGAAAGGCGCTTTAATTTACATTTTCAGATTGACCAACATTATATTGTTCGAGGTTCTCAATTTTTTTTTTTATTATACCTATTCGAATTGAGGAATATGCTGACTTCAAGAAAAAATCTCTCATCCCACCACATGATACTAGGGATTATCAGTAAGTCTTTCCAAGGTCCATTATCTTAATTAAACACAGCCTAGAGTTAGAGGCAAACATAAATGTGATACAGATGCTCATGTAACTAGGAAAGGGAAAAGATACAGTTAAGCTAAAGCATGGCAATTCATGTTACATAAAAATAAAAGTAAATGAACTATAGTTGCACACCTCAAATTCCTTTTCCATATTCATTATCACCTCCAGTTCAAGAGCGGCTGCCATCAGCAGTCATCTGACTCCACAAGTTCGAATCGCATCCACCTCAAACTCTCACAATCGTTACAGATACCCCAACAGCAAAAGGTACCTACTGGGGGGAAAGTAAAAGAGAACTTAAACAATATTAAAAGAGTCAAAAGACGCTCTTTCCAGGTATTAAATACGTCTCCCCTATGAGCAATCAGAATTTCAACTCCTGAACGCATTGAAAACATATACTATATTTAAAGATTTAATGAAAGAAGATACTTCAACTGAGATATGTACTCTTCCTTCAATATTTCCAGGTGCACACAATTGCTGCTGATTGCTGAAAAGCTGCCAGACTTGAACTGCACCAGTATTGAATCTGTGATGAGAATTATAGGCAGGCACTGCAGCTAATATGGGAATTGATATTGATCCTTCGGTTTTTGAACACACAAAAAAAAAAAAAAACTTGTGTAATCATCATGTGACGTCATATTCAAGATTAAAAAAGTCCAAGAATTCAAAATAGCATGCATTTTGATGGGTCCACAAGTGCACTTCGAGTCGACTTTGTGACATTCAGAAATTAGCAAGAATTGGTTAGATGGATGTTTATTTTTTTTGTATAGGATGGTAATCAAATTTTCCTAGTATACTGATTTAAAAAAATAAAATAAATAAAAAATCGGGTCATAAAATCGATATGATCTCAGATCGGTTAATCGGCCAAACAGTTTGTCCGAAGACAACTTAATCGGGTCGGGTGAGCAGTCCTATTAAAAAAGAGCCAATTTCTCTTTCAAAGTTATCTTTCATTTATATAAGAAGGCATAAATATAATATATTTTAAGTGGTTTCATTGGTAAATCATTCAAATAAAAGTCACTTAAAATAATATGACATATTGACTCGTGTGATTGGAGATAATAAAATTTAAAATGAAAAAAAAGACATTCTTAAATTTATGTTATAATTGTACATGTTATATATATCCGTGGCTGTTTTCAGTGGATCAAAGCCATTTCCATGTATCCAAATATAGTAACTTCTATATAGGAAATCTCGCTTAGATTTGAATCCATGTTGGTCAAACTTCCCGAGTTTAGAGTTCTAAAAGAAAGACCAATAGCTCAGTCGATTCCTGGTCTCTAGACTTGTGCAAACTACAAACACCATAATCCCAACATAAAAAAGGCCTTACATTTCGCAAATACGTAAAAGACCACTTTTTGAGGCTTAACACCACTTGGATATAGCTTAACGTGGCAGAACTTTCAAGCATACAGGATTACAGCCATATATATATATATATATATAACACTGAAAGCAAAGAGATGAATATAAGTAAGAAATCCCACCAAATGGCTCTTCTGATCTCTTTTGTTCTATAGTGAGTATCAACTGTCAAGCGTATGCAAGGAAGTAGTTAGGCAAATATAGTTTGAGAGATCAACAATCAATACTCAGATTAATAGAGATATACAAGGGGAAAAAAAAACTCTGAGAAATCTTGATCTGATCCCAATAATTAGTGCTTATAAATTGGCTAGAAAGATGGCAGGAGGAGGTTTTGTAAGTGATCAAGGTGGAAGGACGGTCGACTATGCAGGCGGCATTACTGCCTTTGTGGTGGTCACTTGTGTGGTTGCTGCAATGGGTGGCCTCATCTTTGGCTATGACATTGGAATCTCAGGTTTATTATTTGGCTTTTTATATATAGGCAGAACAGTTTGCAGCAATTTTGCCTTCTTTTCTATTTTAGCTTTTTATTTTTGGCTACTTGGGTTTTGTTTCATAGTGAGACAACTAATAATAAAGCATGAAAAAAGCTACTATACCCACCATTTCTTACCGCTCTATTTGACCACTCGGGAAAAAAAGTTATTTTTATTTTTTTCTTAATGATTAAAGAATTGATTTTAATGTTTTTTTCTTATTTTTTAAAAATATTTAAATATATTAAAAAAATGTGAATAGAAAAAAAAAAAAAAAAGTTGCAAAAGCAACTACCAGTAACAATAAGCGGTTCTACTCAGGCCGCCAAGTAGCACCACTCATAATGCATACACCATACATGTGGCGGAGAGCTTAGCGGCCAACTATAAATTAAGATAAATAAATAATCAATTAACTTGTCCAGTACTCAATGTTTTTAGTATCAAACTCTCAACAGATAATATGGCTAATGCTTTTATCTTTCTGGCATGGATAATTGTATATAATATTTTAGAAATTTAATTTATTTTTAAAATGAAATATCTTTTTTTATACATTGGGGAGGGGGATCGAACCCATGATCTCCATTTTAGAGATGTAAGTCTTATGTCATAAGGCCAAGCTGTCGGTGAAAAAGGCAAGATCCACTTATTTAGAAATAAAGGATTATAATTAAGGAAGTAAGCCAATAATACATGATATCAAACATTTAAGAAAAAATTTATTTATCATCTCAATTCTCATCATCTTCCCATCATCTCATGATGTGGTATTAGATGATAAGTTTACAAGTAAAATGTAATAAATAATTTACAATCACTTAATGCCACATTATAAGATGATGGAAGTTGGGATGATGAGTAATATTGTTGAACATTTAACAGTCACAAACATGTTTGAACAAATTAAATAATAGAGAACATGAATAATATCAAACAGCTATTTGCGTTCGAATTTGTTTTATTTATGAAAATTGATTGGCTTCTAAACTTTTTTGGCAGGAGGGGTAACTTCAATGGAACACTTTTTAAGAAAGTTCTTCCCTTCCGTCTACAGAAAAATGATGGACGAAACAGCTCGTGAAAGTGAATACTGCAAGTTTGATAGCGAGCTGCTCACATTGTTCACCTCTTCCCTTTACGTTGCAGCATTAATAGCTTCCTTCTTTGCTTCTGCTGTTACGAGGGCTTTCGGCCGAAAAATGTCCATGTTTTTTGGAGGCTTGGTTTTCTTGTTTGGTTCTATCCTAAACGGCGCAGCCATCAACATTGAAATGCTTATCATTGGTCGCTTATTACTTGGTGTCGGTGTTGGATTCGCTAATCAGGTACTGCAAATCATACCCGGCCGTGTGCATGTTATATATAGAAGTTTTTTTTTTTTTTTTTTTTTTATTCGGGGATCAGGGGGGTGGAACCCATGCTAGACCTGCATTTTGGAGGTGTGGGTGTTATGCCATCGGGCCATATGCCTTTAGCGACAAAACACAGAAGTTTAGACAAAGATCGATCTCTGCAAATTTATATCATATATGAATTTGAGGAGCTGAAGTAAAAGTGAGAGATCAAAACTATAAAGTGGGTCATATAATATTTATTGCCATTGGTATGGATTTTTTTAACAATATTAAATGTTCAATACATATGGTAATTAGTCGACTCATTAATGTGTCTCTAACTCGCCTTTAAGGCCCTATAGTTTCGATAAGAAATTTAGGAGATCTTGATCCTAAAAGTTTCTTTATTCATGTTAATATAATATGGTAACCTGAACTAGTATCATATATAGTAGGTTACATTATGACAAGGAAATTAATCAAATTATTTCAGTGTTATAATCATATTGGAATATTGTGATAAAAATCATGAGAACTTAGAATTAAAAATTCCTTACTAGATTTTTCCTAGTGTACTTGGGCTATGCCTATCTTTCTATCAATGAATTACTTATTACCTATCAAAAAAAAAAAAAAAAATTCTTTCTAGATTTTCTTGCGTGCCGACTGCTAAAAAGGGATGTGTTTGAATCTCTATGTTTGATGTTAATTAATATGATCATGGCTTTTTCAAGAACAACCTAAAGAAAAGGATAAGTAAATCTAGGAATATTTTAACCTATATATATATATATGTTTTGTTCTATCCGTACGTGTTTGATAAGTACGCATTATACATGAAAACGCAGTCGGTCCCAGTTTATCTTTCAGAAATGGCGCCAGCGAAGATCAGAGGAGCACTCAACATTGGTTTCCAGATGGCCATTACAATTGGGATTCTGTTTGCCAATCTTGTCAATTATGGCACTGCCCAAATCAAGGGAGGATGGGGTTGGAGAGTTTCTTTAGGTCTTGCAGCTGTCCCTGCAATAATGATGACCGTAGGATCTGTGTTCCTTCCAGATACTCCTAATTCCATACTCGAGAGAGGCTACACCGACAAGGCAAAGCAGATGTTACGAAAAATTCGTGGCACCGACAACGTGGATGAAGAGTTCAAAGACCTAGTTGATGCGAGTGAGGCTGCAAAGAAAGTGGATCATCCATGGAAGAACATCTTGGAGCCCAGATATAGACCCCAACTCATTATTTGCATCCTCATACCCTTCTTCCAACAGCTCACCGGCATTAACGTCATCATGTTTTACGCGCCTGTTCTCTTTAAGACTCTAGGTTTCGGTGACAATGCTTCACTCATGTCTGCTGTTATTACCGGTGTTGTTAATGTCCTCGCTACTTTTGTTTCCATCTTCACTGTTGACAAGTTTGGGAGAAGGATTTTGTTCCTCGAAGGTGGCGCACAGATGTTTATATGCCAGGTACGAATAAATTCTAACACATAAAAAGATACCCTCAAGTTCGAATAATAATTGGAGGGAGATAGACATAAAAAATACTACCTAACGTCATGTCTATCTCCCTTCCACTTGATACTTTCAAGTTCGGTAATTAAGAACTACTTGAAGAAGATCCTGACCCATGCATATGTACTAAATCTCACCTGCATATATTTTTCTGGTTTACACCCATAACGTACATATGTTTGTTTCATTGTATTGTAGATTGCTATAGGAGTTTTGATAAGTTTGACATTTGGGGTGAGTGGCGAAGGAACCATTACAAAAGGCCAAGCAGATATGGTTTTGCTCTTAATATGCACTTATGTAGCAGCATTTGCATGGTCTTGGGGGCCTTTGGGTTGGTTGGTACCGAGTGAGATCTGCCCTCTGGAGATCCGATCAGCAGGCCAAGCCATTAACGTATCAGTCAACATGCTATTCACATTTTTTGTGGCTCAAGTTTTCCTTGCCATGCTTTGCCACCTCAAGTTTGGTCTCTTCTTTTTCTTCGCTGTCTTTGTGTTCATAATGACTATTTTTGCGTTCTTCTTCATACCCGAGACGAAGAACATGCCAATAGAAGAGATGAATAGAGTTTGGAAGGCACACTGGTTCTGGAAGAAGTACATCCCAGATGATGCTGTCAATATTAGCCACCGGGACAACTATTAATTTCACCTATGTACGTACATCGGGCCAGCTAAACACGGATTTGGATATCTTAGAGTCCTTGACTGAACTCTACGATCTAGAGTAGGAAATAGATAGACACATAAAGTACGCTCTAAAGCATTTATAACTTTCCGAGTGAATTACTCTGGAAGCATTAAATGCAAAATAAATTTTATGAGACCGACTTTATATGTCTATCTTTCTCTCACTCTACGCACAATAAATCCAAATATCCAAAACACGAAGCATAGGTTACCAGCTTTTAGCATAGAAGTGTTCTAGTATTTGCTAAACTTTTAATCTTCCATTAGTAAGTAAAAATTTATATTCATTTATTATCATCTTTTTATGTTTTGCTTTGGATTTTTGTAGTTATGATCTTATATGTATTTGAATGTTATAGTCTTTCGGACAGCTTGGAGTTTTCCATATATATTATGGATATTCCATTTATAAGAGAGTTCGGGTTAGGTCGTTATACCTTAGCTGAATGAATTTGAATCATGCCATTAAAGGTTTTTTTTTTTTTTTCTTTTTTCGAGAATGCCATTGAAGTTATTAGTTATAAGTAAAACGATATTATTTCACAGCATCTCCAGATTGTAAAAAAGACATCAATGCTGTGCTAAAATTTCAAGACAAAAGTATGTGCTAAAAACCACTTACTAAAAATAAGACTTCTTTGTAAGTCCCTGGTCCTAGATGGGTCGGAGAGTTACCTCCTATTACTTAAACTCACGTCTCATAGTGTAAATATAGACTCCAATTTTTCAATTACACATAGATCTCACTGTTTTAACTCAACTACTCCAAATAATTAACTAGGGACATAACAAATTCTTGATATAAACGTCAACCTCTCAACATACCACGTCATCAGAACACAGCAAATTTGCTGAATAAAATTCTCCAATAACCATGGCATCCTTTTGTGCTTACTCCTTTGTGCTTAACTAATCTCATCCATGTTCCCTAATCTTGATTTTCAACTGAAATATTCAAATTATCTGAAAAATAATGTGTAGATAAGGGATGAGTTATCAACGACTCAGTAAGCAGAGAACATATACTAGTATGTAAACATGAGCATTTACTGAGTTCAAAGTGCATAATAAAATATTTTTATTTTCACAATGTATAACCAAAACATGTTATCAAAATATCAGAGCGACAATTCAAAATATTCATATTCCAAAGTCCTTTAGCATAGCATAACTGAAACATCACATCCGAATAGAATTTCATGTTTAATCCCCATGGTAGGGTTGTGCAATCTCCGACGGCCAACTGAGTAGAAACAAAATGTGAAATCTTTCACTTATTATTCTCGGAGCCCTGAGTGTGCACACAGGAAGGACCATGCAAAAAACCACTTTACTTTCAAAGTGGGTGCACTAGAAACAGAAAAGTTCGTATCAACCCAAATAGAGACCACAATTTTACGCCCGTAGTAAGGTTAGAACAGAACACAAACAAAATGTCATGCTAAAGGTTTTTGGAGATCACATCATATCAGAGTACAGAACATATTCAGAACACAACAGAATCAGATCATCGTTATATAATCATGCACAAATGTTCATATTTTCTCTTGGGGGCCTTTGGGTTGGTTGGTACCGAGTGACATCTGCCCTCTGGAGATCCGATCAGTAGGCCAAGCCATTAACGTATCTGTCAACATGCTATTCACTTTTTTTGTGGCTCAAGTTTTCCTTGCCATGCTTTGCCACCTCAAGTTTGGTCTCTTCTTTTTCTTCGTTGTCTTTGTGTTCATAATGACTATTTTTGTGTTCTTCTTCATACTCGAGACGAAGAACATGCCAATAGAAGAGGTGAATAGAGTTTGGAAGGCACACTGGTTCTGGAAGAAGTACATCCCGGATGATGCTCTCAATATTG
This sequence comes from Juglans microcarpa x Juglans regia, assembly GCF_004785595.1. NCBI lineage: Eukaryota > Viridiplantae > Streptophyta > Magnoliopsida > Fagales > Juglandaceae > Juglans > Juglans microcarpa x Juglans regia. The sequence continues at coordinate 17,750,109 of NC_054601.1, read as the reverse complement.
GCCATCGGCATAACTTTTAATTTCACCTACATATGTACATCGGGCCAACTAAACACGTATTTGGATATCTTAGAGTTCTTGACTGAACTTTGTGGCCTAGAGTAAGAAATAGATAGACATATGAAGTACACTCTAAAGCATTTATAGCTGCCCGAGTGAATTACTCTAGAAGCATTAAATACAAAATAAATTTTATGAGACTGACTTTATATGTCTATTTTTCTCCCACTCTACACACAATAATCCAAATATCCAAAACACAAAGCATAGGGTACCAGCTTTTAGCATAGAAATGTTCTAGTATTTGCTAAACTATTAATCTTCCATTAGTAAGTAAAAAATTTATATTCATTTATTATCATTATTTTATCATATCTTGCTTTGGATTTTTGTAGTTATGATCTATAATTTTCATGATTCATTACTTGACATGGTAGAATCAAACCTGTTCCAAGGCTTAGTTTATTTTAATTGTTATCCTAATTATTCTCTTTCATTATTTGATACTAATATCCTACATGCTTTAACATTAAATGTTAAAACAAACAGTTATCATATGATGAAAGGATCACATCCTTTAACTGTAGTATATAGGATCATGAAAACAACATTAGAGCCACAAGCTCTTATTACCAGTCCAAAAGGATATACATTATTATTACAATCTAGTACATAAAATGATAGTATACAAAATCCTAAACAGATTAATTGGAATCAAATTACTCTCTCTAATGAATAGCAATTAGAAAATATCACTTCATTACCTAGAATAGAAAACAATTCTAAAGATGATTAAGAATATATAGATAAAAAAATGAATAGAACCGTCCAAATTGCTTTTCAACCTTTTAGAATATCGCCTTCACTTCATTCTTCTCCACCACCCTCTAGTTATCATACATCTAGATCTGTTTTTACTTCAATTTCTTTGAATAGATCTCAAAACTTTGACACCGGATTCTAGAATCTAGACACTCAGATCCAGAGAGTTATTCATGGAAAAATTATTGACACAGCAATATATATTGTTAATCATCCTAGTATAACATCTACCTCTCATCCCAAACAAATAAAAGAATATTCTTCTCCGACATATTCACAAATAGTTGGAGATGATGCACAAATATACACCCTTAATAAAGAAGAATTTAAAATTAATAAAGAATATCTTAAATTAGATTATATGAAAAAACTAATAAAAAAAATAGTATTCTTCTTAACCTTTACAAAATTAGAACGAGATTACATCGAAGAAAAATATTATGAGTACTTAAAAAGTATACAAATTAATATATCTTTCTTTACACGATTTAAAATATATAAATCAAATCAATTATCAACCATAAATAGAACTACTAATCAATAGATTAACAAATAAAATAATAAATCATTTATGAAGAATACCCCTTTTGAATCCTTTAAGTACAACCAAAGAAGTACTCAAATATTAGTTTCACCAATAAAAAAATATAATACTACAATAGAAAGTAAAAATACCGATAATATAATCCAACAAAAAAATTATACCAATTTATATATAAAAATCATGAGTAAACAATTAGAGAGAATTGAAAATATCTCCTATTAATCCTACTATTAAAGAAGCAAAAGAAACCCCTTTATTTGTTCTGCATGAAATCTCATATCATTTAAAAACTAATTTTTCTAAAAAATAATAATAATTTATTAGAATAAATCTGTAATAAATTAGAAAAATTAAACATTAATAATATCGCATCTACTTCAAAACAACCTCATATTAATGTATTAAGTAAGACAAACTCACATATATTATCTGATTCTGAAATTAGTAATATTGAAAACCAATTTAAAAATTTAGATTTACAAATAAATAAGATTAGAGAAGATCATGTTAATAGTTTTTTGGCTAGAGATTCTGAACATTATGTTTCTATTACTCGTAATTGGTATTTGAGGCCTACTCCACTGAAGAAAAAAAACATATAGTAAGATCTGCTTTTTCACCAGATGTATGAAAGAATATTTCTGTTCTTTATAATGTTTAATAGCTACTTTTGTTAATAATTGTAATGATTCATAATTATTATTTAAACTAATAGTTTTTTCTACCGTTTTAATAGTATAATTAGTAAGAAATGATAATTTAGAAGCAAAAGTGGATTGTTTGTATATTTGATTTTTTGGAACATTAGAAATTATCCAATTTTGTAAATTTTTTTCTATATCTATTATACTATAATCTTTTTGATTGATGTTATTAAGTTTTATGGGAATACTAGTAGTGGATTCATCGGATTTGAATAAAGAATTCATTGAAACAGGTTTTTAATGCAAAAATTTCCTATATTCAAAGAGAAATATGTAGAATAAGATCTTGAGGGAACACCGACGGGATCACCATTAAAGCTCTCCAGCATAAATGGGCTGACCAACGGGTTTTTCATGGCTTACCAAAACAAGCCTCCCAATATACTTCATTTTTTTTTTCTATAGATTATCTTTGTTAAAAATTTGTATCAATCATTCTTTTTTTTTTTATAAAGCAAGGATACTCAAATGGTATCTTATACTCAAATGATTTATCCATTCCTCTATTGTCGCTTGTCTACTTTGAAATACATGATATTTAGTCATAATTAATATATAATTTTGTTTCATTAATTGTTGTTTTCTCTTAAGATCTTTTATATTATTCATTATTACTTTTGATTCTAATCTTGTATTATAATCTATTCATCTTAAATCATATAAATCTCGATAACCAGCACTATGAGCAAAATAATATTCCATAAAAACAGTAGATATCATAACAACAATAAAATAAATAAATACTAATATCAATTGCTATGATACCAAAAACGTAGAAAAAATCTCGAGAACATATAGTAATATCTATTTTTTCATCAGATGTATTATATGAATAGAATATAGATGGATTATCCAAATATGAAATATTAAATCATTTCTAAGAAATGATTATGATTACTAATGTTTATAAAAGTAATAGAAAAACTGATCAAGTAGCTCATATTATTGTTACAGGTTTTACTGACCAATTAAAAGGCTGGTGGGATCATTATCTTTCACATGAACAAAGAATAAAAATATTAACTCAATGTAAATATGATGAAAATATGAAAATCATTAAAACAGAAGATGGTCAACCATTAGAAGATACTGTTAATACTTTAATATTTGTATTAACCAAGCATTTTGTTGGTGATCCGATTCAATTTAAAAAAAGAACTAGTGATTTGTTAATTAATTTAAGATGTCCTTAATTATCTGATTTTCGTTGGCATAAAAATATATTTCTAACTAAAGTTATGATCAGAAATGACTGTCAACAACCATACAGGAAGGAATAGTTCATAGTCGGACTTCCATATTACTTCGCCCAAAATGTACGAGAATCATTAGTAAAACCAAATGGTACTATTAATTTTATTAATCTCACATATGTTGATATAATAACTACTATCAATATAAATGGTTTAATTATGTGTAATGATCTAAAATTAAAAAAGTAAATGGATAAAGAAAAGAAATTTGCTAAGAAAAAATTAGGGACCTTTTACGAACAGTTTGGTTATACTCTATTATTGACTCTTTCAAGAAGACACAAAAAGGGAAAAATGATTTATAACAATTATTCTAATAAAAACGAAAATATAAAAGACATTATAAAAAGACAAAAGATAAACAAATATATAATAAACCAATAAAAATACAAAAAAATATAATAAAAAGAAAAAAACCGATTGTTTGTTATAAATGTGAAAAAATTGGACTTTACATGTCAAATTGATAAATTAGATATACCTGAAACATTAAAAGAAAAATTATTAAATAACTTTATAATACATTCAAATGAAGAAGAGGAAAGCTCTTTAGAAGGAGAAGAAATCTATCAATTAAAAGAATCAACATTTTCAGAGCAATCTTCTGATAGGGAATCAAAAGAAGATAAGGTACATATTTGTAATTGTCTAGATAAGAATAATTGTATTTGTAATAAAATCATTAATGTACTCTCAAAACATGAAGATATTATATTAGAATTAATTGATAAAATTAATGATCCATAAGAGAGAAAAGATTATTTGGTAAAACTTAAAGATAATTTTACTAATCAAACCACTTCAGTAACCACTTTAGCACCTTATAATTTTTCAAAAATAGTAAGTAGATTTAAAATAGAAAAATAAAAAAGTTACATTACAAGATCTACAACAAGAAATTAATGAAACAAAACAAGCAATTAGAAATTTGAAAGCAATATCTAATCTTAGATTAGTGGTTTCAAATGAACAATTACTATAAAAAATTATATTATTAAAAATAGATAAAAACATAAATACTCCTGGTAAAGAACAATAAGAATGTTCAACAATAGTTATTAAAGATGAAATGGATAATTTTATTAATATCCTTAATAGGATAAATTTTCAAAAACTGTATACTGAAGTAACAATATCTATTAATCAAGAATTTTCTTTTACTACAATTAGCTTATTAGATACAAGAGCAGATTTAAATTGTATACATGAGGGATTATTACATTTTAAATATTTTGAAAAAATAAAAGAGACATTATCCCAAACTAATGGAATAAAATTAAACTTAAAGTATAAATTATCAAATGCACATATTTGTGACAACGGAAATTGTTTTAAAACAACATTTACTTTAATAAAAAATATTAACATCAAAGTAATATTGGGATATCTATTTCTTGCCTTACTTTACCATTTCTCTGTAATAGAAGAAGGAATTTCTACTAAAATACTTAGACAAGAAATTCAATTTAAATTTTTATTTCTCCTCGTATCAAAAGAAATTAACTCCTTAAAAGAAGTTTCATTAACCAAAAAAATTAATTTTTTAACAAAAAATAAGATTAAAAGAAAAAGAAAAACAAATAAATTTCTTAAAACAAGAATTAAAATATAAAAGAGTTGAAGAACAATTAAAAGATCCGTTATTAATTCAAAAAATTAATAATTTTAAAACTATAATTGAAAAATGAGTATGCTCTAATTTGCATAATGCTTTTTGAAATAGAAAATATTATATAGTTGAATTACCTTATGAAAAAAGAATCTTCTAAAAATAATATTCCTACTAAAACTTAGACCAATTCAAATAAACAATGAATTATTAGAATTCTGTAAAAAAAAAAATTAATGATTTATTAACAAAATGATAAATTAGGAAAAGCAAGTCGTCATGAAGTTGTGCTGCCTTTTACGTTAAAAAACAGACAGAATTAGAAAGAAGAGTTCCTTAGTTAGTTATCAACTATAAACTATTAAATAAAGTATTACAATGAATTAATAAAAAAGATTTATTATCTCGTCTTTATAATGCTATTGTATTTTCAAAATCTAACATGAATGAATTTTGGCAAATCCAAATTGCTAAAAAAGACCGGTATAAAACAGCATTCATGGTTCCATTTGGACATTATGAATGGAATGTTATGTCATTCGGATTAAAAAATGCTCCTAATGAATTTCAAAATATTATGAATGAAATATATACTTCTTTCACTTATTTTTCAATAGTTTATATGGATGATGTATTAATATTTTCCTAATCTATTGAACAACACTAGAAACATTTTAATATTTTTGTTCAAGTTATTAAACAAAATGGATTAGTTGTTTCATCACCAAAAATAAAATTATTTCAAAATAAAATTAGGCTCTTTGGACATGATATTTATCAAGGAACTATTACATCAATTAGTAGCGTAATAGAATTTGCTAATAAATTTTCTGATGAAATAAAAGTTAAGCAACCGTTACAAAGATTTTTGGGAAGTATTAATTATGTTGTAGATTTTTATAAATCTCTCAGACCATTATATAAACCATTATTCAAAATCTTAAAAAAGAATCAAGCCCCATAGATAGAAAAACATACAAATATTATAAAATAAATTAAGTCTCACGTTAAGAAATTACCATGCTTAGGACTCTCAATACCTCATACTTTTAAAATTGTTGAAACAGATGCATTGATCTTGGTTATGGAAGAATTATGAAGCAAAAGTTATCAACTGATTCCGAACAGATTATTCGATTCTATTCAGGATGTTGAAATCCTACCCAAAAGAATTATTATACTATTAAAAAAGAAATTTTAGCTATTATATTATGTATTTCTAAATTTCAAGATGATTTGTTGAATCAAAATGTTAGGACCCTGTTGTGATGGTGATGTATGATTGAATGTAAATAGGGAATGATGTATTTACATCTGGAATGTTGTAGGGAATGGAATGGAAATGAATAGAAACTGTTTGAAGAAATACCTCAAAGGGGCATACGTATATTAATAATGGGAAATAGTTCGAGGCAAATTCCAACCTCTAGATGATCAAGCTCTTACAAGCAAATTCATAATAATCCTTTCATGCCATCACTTCCTTTCTTATGCTCTCCAGGAATAACAAACTAAACTAATCAACACAAGACACATGTACTGTAAAACTAACAAACTACTTAGAACAAACTGGTAATTGAATAACACTCTGAAAATAACTATATTCTAGATGACTCCACTGAACACAATGTTTTATTCTTCTCAGCATGTTCACTCTTTTCTGCACCTCAACACTATGTTTTGACTCTAAAGCTTTTATGTAATGGAATGGACTAGTGGCATAACACTTGAGCTCTCTCGTGATCTGCTTGTTCCAACTGAGCTTCATTACAAACTCCCCCACTTAAAGAACCTTGACCTCAAGGTTCCATTTTAGCATTTCGTAATCCACAGCTTGTTTCTTCTCTTTTGACAACAGCTACTGTTGTCCTCATTGCCATGGAGGGTCATAAGATCCTCTCCCCTCAAAAAAACCTTGTCCTCAAGGTTAATAGCAATGGCGCAATTGTCACCCACACTCCAAGATAAGAATATTGAAAGGTATAGAATAGTGTAGAAGAGTATAGATTGCAGACTCTATGCAATCTTCTGAGATCAAAATCCAATCCTCATCCATGCACCAAAATCATTATGAATCATCTATCAAACATAATGCCAAGCTTCCCAATCACATCAACTAAAACAAGAGGAGGAAGGAAAACACAGGTTTCTTTAGCATGGATTCTTCAACACAAACTTTTCAACACCGAACATTGCCAATCAAATTGCGGCCCCCTAGCCAGAGCACGAGGCTAATGCTTTTAGATCAAATGATCAAGAACCTTGCAGCTCCATCCATTTTCTCAAGGAATTATGGCCTACTGAGTAAAGAAGATGTTGAGGAAGATGCCAAGATATTTCTTTTGGTATTGCAAATCAACAATCTGTGAATGAGCCAGATGGCGATGAGAATTCTATTGTGCAAATTTCTGCTAAGGAATCAAGTAAGCTTATGCTGGAAGTTCTTAAAAGAGGCCCCAGAACAAAGGAGGATGGAGAGGTTATGATATGTGAGAAAGTTATTGCTGCTAATGAAATAGTCTTTGATATATCTGGTGGTCGTAGGGCTTTTATTGAAACAAGAGGAGGCAAGTACTGGTCACTAGCTTTAAGTTTCTCCCTCCATTTCTTGAGAGCTTCCAACTCATATCCAAATAAGCACACATGGCCAAAAGTGTACTGTAGAGAAACTACATTTAACCTCATTTCTTTTTCCTTTCCTCTGTCAAAGGGCCACAATATTTGTTCCTCTATTAGTTCCCAAAGTTGTGGCAAATTCATCTCATACCACTCAAAAACATCCTTAAGTGGCAATATACCAAGCAGTTGAGGGGCACTATTCACCCCTCATCCAATTTGTCACCAACATTCGAAAGAGATACTTGCCACATAAACTGTGAAAGAAGCAAGTGTATAGCACCAACATTGAAATTTTTACGCTTCAAATGGACACGAATCAGACCAAGAAACGTCTTCCCACACAAAGTCAACTGCACACATGAAATACCACCCGTATCCAAATCATTAAAAGTGAATGCTAGTCCTTTATCACAAAAAACTTCACCTCCATCATTACAATACTCACAAATCTCTCTACTAATCCCAGAAAAATTCCATTATCCCAGGGTCTACCTCTATCAAAAGGTGCAAAAAAAAAAAAAAAAAAAAAAAAACTTAAGGGGCAAAATATCAAGCAAGTGAGGAGCAAGGGTCATATCTACTGATACTTGCTACCCTCTCCTAATTTTCCATTCCCCTCCACCAAAGATTACCAACAAAGTGTAAGAGACCACATGTATCTCAAAATTACCTTCAATATGTCGTGCACTCGAATTTCGACAGACACTGAATATGTAGATAAGGTAATTGTGCTTCAGATCTTCACTGTAGTCCTGCTTGTGCATGAATATAATCCCACCAATCAACCTCAAGATCGAGTTATTTGTAATTGCCAAATCTACTAACCATGCCTTCAGACTAGAGATAGTTGACTCCTTGTTATCAGGGCTAGAGAGATAGAGCGCGAACCATTTTACAGGTTGGAGAGGGGTAGCTACGTAGTTGTCGATCTCGTTGATGACGAGCGGATAGCTGCCGAAGGTGATGTAAGAGCGGTAGACTAGGTAGTCGTACTCCACAACATCATCAAGAGAGAGATTGGGGACCATAACGTAGTGTGTAGTACTTTTCTTCTAGCTACTATCATTTCTATGAAGAAATATGGTCTTGTTGAGATGCAGGAGTGGCTCGAGACCCCAAGCAGCAAAGGCAATGATACCGGCAGCAGGAATCAATTTAAGTGCAGGAGAGATTCCATGTAGAGCATCATATGACCTTTTCAAAACCACAGCTGCAGAGTTCAGAAAAGGAATCTCATTTCCTCCCCCGGGAACTACAATAGAATGACACTACAAAAATTACATTTGGAAGATACAGGAAATATTACATCTGCTTCTTTGAGCTTAGCTGCATCAGACGCCACTGCTTCCTCTTGGATTGGAAATTTCTAGATCTCACCAACTTGCTTGGCTATCTCAGAGGTAAGGTTGGACTTCTTGGCTAGCTCCATCACTGGTGCCTTTTCTTTTCCCTTCTCCACGAGTACATCTTCATTCTTTGCTCCATTTTCTTCTGTCGTCGCAGTTTCCTTCCCTTTTGTGAATTCTTCTAATCCAAAGTTTTCACTCATCATATCAAGAAGAAGATAGCCATCATCAAATACCGTCGTCTCTCTCAACATAACATCATCTTCTAAAAGAATTCCTATGTGCCTCACTTCTTGTTACTCCAATGGATAGATATTTCTCCCGTAAGCATATTCGATATTGAGCTTCACATAGTAAATAATGAACGAAGAATCGACTAAAATTTTTAGGTTTTTACCTTTAGAAGAAGCACCATTTGGCCAAGATATCTATAGAAATCATCACAGAGTGCACGGTGATAATTTTGAAAACATTCATAAAGTTCTTCATTACTCAACCTCCTCCAGAAGAACATTTCCATCTTTCAATATTTGTTGTTCCAGTGGATAGATATGTCTTCCATGTGCGTATTCAATATTCAGTTTCACGTAGTAAATCATAAAGGAATGTTCAACCTGGCTCTGATACCACTTGTAATAGCTCCATTGTATTGATGATTGTAGTAAGGAAATGTAAGGGTTGTAGAAGCTGTTGGTCTGAATCCTGTATTAATGGATTGCAGTAATTGAAATGAAGCTACGATGATGAGATCAAAGGTAAGCATAGCAGGTGCTTGAAGAAAAGCTCAAATGATCCACAAATGTATTGCTACGGGTTCTTCGAGGGACCCAACCTCCTTATAGAAAATTACTTCAAGCTACAAAATATTCCAGATTAAGCTCCATGGCAAGATTATGGGCTCTCTGATACCATTTGTTAGGACCCTATTGTGATGGTGATGTTATGATTGAATGTAAATAGGGAATGATGTATTTACGGCTGAAATGTTGCAGGGAATGGAATGGAAATGAATACAAACTATTTGAAGAAATACCTCAAAGGGCCATACGTATATTAATAATGGGAAATAGTTCGAGGCAAATCCCGACCTCCAAATGATTAAGTTCTTACAAGCAAATTCATAATAATTCTTTCACGCCTTCCCTTCCTTTCTTATGCTCTCTAGGAATAAGACACGTGTACTGTAAAACTACCAAACTACTTAGGACAAACTGGTAATTGAATAACACTCTAAAAATAACTATATTCTAGAAGACTCCATTGAACACAACGTTTTATTCTTCTCTACATGTTCTCTCTTTTTTGCACCTCAACACTGCGTTTTGACTCTGAAGCTTTTATGGAATGGAATGGACTGGTGGCATAACACTTGAGCTCTCGCGTGATCTACTTGTTCCAACTAGGCTTCATTATACAAAAGTTCTTACTTAAAATAGATTGTAAATTAGGTAAGGAAATTTTTATTAAAGATGTAAAAAGTTTGGCTGCTAAACAAATATTTGCTAGATGGCAAGCTATATTAAGTATTTTTTATTTTGATATTGAACATATTAAAGGAGAATCTAATTCTCTTCCTGATTTTCTATCCTGAGAATTTTTACAGGGAAAATCATGTCATCCTCAAAGTCAAGAATAAAATCTAAATCTTTTTATGCTAGGCCATCATCTCCTCTCTATCATTCACCTTGTCCTTCTGTAACTTCAAAACCATACACGGTATTGGTAGATTATCTTCCTAATTTTCTATCCCGAGAATTCTTACAGGAAAAATCATGTCATCCTCAAAGTTAAGAATAAAGTCTAAATCTTCTTATTTTAGGCCACCATCTCCTCTCTATCATTCACTTGTCTTTCTGCAACTCCAAAACCATACACGGTATTGGGGACATTACCACAAAATATTAGGCCATCTTATAACTCATTATCACCATTAAATTCTCCGAAATTACCAACATACTCCAAAGTTGTTTCTCATTCTTCCTCTACCCATTCTCAAATTATTAATCATCCACTATTATCTCAGTCTTCTACATCGCTTATTATCATTAAGACTCACTGGCATCCAATATTCCTTATTGAGTCTGAAATCCAGCACCTGTCTGATCTTCAAAAATTACTTGATGTCTTTCTCTTACCAGATTGGTATTATGTTCCACAAAACATTAAGAAAACCCAGAATTTTTATGAATTCATATTAGTAGACACGTATTCCATTATTTTTTTTGAAATAATTTGTTCTCTTCAAACTCAACATTCTTCACCTTCATCCCAATTATTGTCTTTCACAAAGTTACTATTAAACAAGTTCTCACACTAGAACAATGGAAAAAAAATTCATATTTAACAAGGAAATTTTCTCAACCTTATGATAATCCATATTATGATTACCAGCAAGAATGGACAAAAATGTTTCTTAAACAAAACAAAAATTTGCGTCATTCCTGATTTTTCCACTTTGATAAATTACAAGAAATCATGACACTCTCACGATAGTTTTTACTATGACGGAATTATTATGGACCTAAGCTCCTTCTTCTTCATATCTCTCTACAAGAAAATCCTCAAATTTTTTCTTCACAAAATGATTATCTACTCTCATTAAAGCATTGTTCACCACTTCTTTTTTCTTTCTCAAAACAAAATTAAATTGGATTATGAAGTGGGAATACGTCACCAAACTTCACCCCTCTCTCGAAAAATTATGTTTTTAGCCCGTCAAGTCTCTGTCAATGGTGGAAAAAAAACAATTACGATCATGTTTTAAAAATGTTTTCAAAAAATACCAAAACCTCTGAAGTTCTAGTCCAGTGGAGTAGATTTTAGACTCAATTAGCATATATTACCAGAAAAAAGGACTTGAAAAAATTAGCTGAGGCAATGTCACAAGTATCAGACAACAATGATGAAGAAGATGCACAACATCAAGTCAGATTATCTCCATTACAACAACCAAGATTATCACCAGCTCAACAGACATCTCCTTCTCAATAGGAGTCTCCTTCTCAAGACAACTCATCCTACCATCCAGTATATCTGATGGATTCTCAAGACCCATTTGATCTAGAACTTGTTGATTATGACCCTCAGATTATATGATTCCAAAAGATTACTACTTTCTCAATTATTCAACATGGGAGATGAAAGCTGTCAGAAGTATTATCTCTTCAAAGAATAAAGGCAAACAATTTTGTTCATTATCAGATTATTGTTTACTGTTCAAAGTCAAGACAAAAGTTACTATTCAAGGTCAAGATTATTGTCTACTAAAAGACAAACAAGTTTGTATATACTATTGAACTCCGCTTATTATTAGTTAAGGTAGGAATATAAAATGTCAAGCATGTATTATTGATAGTTATTATTTTAGTGTCTATAAAAAAGAGTCTGTAAACAAATGATGGCATTCAGAAACTTTCATTTGAAGCCAATCCTTCCATTCTCTCAACTCTCACTTCCGAAATACTCTTTCTTTTGTGTAAACTTTCCTTCATGTATTTTACTTCCCAATCCTTTTGTTGAGTTGTAAGGAGATGCCTGTTGAGCAGGTGATAATCTGGGTTGTTGTAATGGAGATAATCTGACTTGATGTTGTGCATCTTCTTCATCATCACTGTATGAGACTTGTGACATTGCCTTAGCTAATTTTTCAAGTCCTTTTTTATATTAATGGAGTCTAATTGAGCCTAAAACCTACTTCACTAGACTAGAACTTCAGGGGTTTTGGTACTTTTTGAAAATATTTTTAAAACATGATCGTAATTGTATTTTTTCCACCATTTAATATAGTATTATCACTAACATATTGATATAGTAATACTACTAGTATACTAGTATAGTTATTAATTATAGTACTATATCGTAGTCTATACTAATAGTATTACTATATACTAATAGACTAAGGGTGTGTTTGGTTACCAAACTCATCTCAACTCATCTTAACTCATCATTACAACTTTTTCAAATTTCAACATAAAATATAATAAACAATTCAACTTTTTCAAATTTTAAAATAATAATAATATTAAAAAATAATATTCTAACAATATTTTATCATCACAACTCAACTCAACTCACTTCAACATCCAAACACACCCTAAGACTGCGTTTGGATGTTGAGCTGAGCTCAGTTCTTTATGAATATTAGTGAGTTGAGTAGTGAAGAGAGTTATGTGGGACCCATCTAACCTGAGTTTAAAGTGTGTTTGTATGTTAAAATGAGTTTAGTACTTTTTATGGGAAGTTGAAAAAGGTCATGGGTCCCACGTGTAAAGAGATTTTAAGTTAAGATGTATTTAATAATTTGAGAGTTGGGTATTTGGATGTTAGACTCAGCTTAAAATGAGACTGAATTCAGTTGAACACAGCTGAGTCTTGTAACCAAACGTAGCCTAATAGTGTAGTGCTAGTATATATTAATATATTATAAGAGTTATAGTATAATATATCATATATGTATAATAGTATAGTTAACTTAATATGTTAGTATTAATATCATTATAGTATTACTATTACTATTAGTATTAATATAGTCAATAGTTATTTAGTATTACAATATATATTAATTTTGATAAATACATTAGTGTATTAGACTTTATTATGTATATTTTAAAGTATGAGGAATTTGGTGGAATGTAATTTTAAAGAGTTGGAAGAGACTGAGGAGCAGGAGGAGGTTATTCTTGGTGCAGGTTCTCTTGCCATGACGAGGTAACACTTGGTGAGTGGGCCTTGTGGAGATCCAAAGTGTGTTGTAAAATTATGATCATAAATGACTGTCAACAACCATACTGGAAAGAAAAATTCATAGCCGGACTTCTATATTATTTAATCTAAAACGTACGAGAATCATTAGTAAAATCATATGGTACTATTGATTTTCTTAATCTCACATATAGTGATATAATAAATATTATTAATAGAAATGGTTTAATTATGTATAATGTTCTAAGGTTAAAAAAGCAAATGGATAAAAAAAAAAAATTGCTAAGAGAGAATTATGTACTTTTTGTAAATAGTTTGGTTATACTCCATTAGTGTATTAGACTTTAGTGTATTACAAATATTTATATATATTAATATGTATATATCAAATATAAATATCATAGTATAATATACTATAAATTTTAGTGTGTATACAGTATATCTATTATCTATTATATAAGTGGCTATATAACGACAATAATGATTTTTCTTGTTTTTTCGTCCATTTGTCTTATTTTTCCGTCAACTCTGTTTATTTTTCCGTTATTCGTTTTCCCTTTTTGTCCCTCTGATTCTTCACTTTTATCGATTTGTCTTTTATCCATCAGATTTACTTTCTTCTCTCTTTCCCTCACCACTTTCTTACAAAACTTTTTCTCTCCTAACACCCTATCTTCCAAATCTCTCTATAGCTTTATCTCCCTCTTTTTCTCTCTGTTACTGAACCACACTACCTCTCTCTCTCTCTCTTTTTCATGTAGTTGAAGCTCGTTTGAGGATTGTAGGTTTTTTTTAATGTTTTGATCTTGGTTTGAAGATTGCAGTTTTTTTGCAGGTTCTTTTCTCTGTAGTCTTCACAAAAACATGCGTAGATCGGCTATGAAGAACTCGCTGGTTTAGGAATCTATAATAAAATTTTGACAATTTTATTTGTTCCAGTTTTGCCGTCATGTTTTAGTTGTTTTCCTTTTTTATCCATCAGTTTTACTTTCTTCTGTTCGCATGTTTACATTTTGGCCCATTTGCTTTGTTTCTTTCTTAAGCCTCTCTCTCTCTCTCTCTCTCTCTCTCTCTCTCTCTGTGCATTGCTCCCAACTACGACTCTCTCTCGTTCACATGTTAACAGTTGCTCTTCGCCTCTCTCTATCTATTTGTCCATCACATATCGATAGGGAAATGGAGAGATCTTCTTCATTTCCTACAGATCTGAACAGATCTCATTGTATTTCTTTTTTTTCCCCCTCATTTTGTTGTTGTTCTTTATTTATTTTTTATTCCTATAGATCTTTTGTTGATGAGGTGGCTATGTGGTTCTTCCACGGCGTCACGCACTCGCCATAAGGAAGACCCATCGACCTGCCAATCACCGTTTGGAGCAGATCTAGCCTCCGGTTTTGGCTTGGACCACCATGAAAGTGTAGCCATCACCCACACATCAAGATGCACCATGAGATCCAGCCCCAACGCCCTTCTCTCCTATGCATAAATGGACGAAATGCAAACCACTCACCAAAATGGAAGCAACAGAAGCAGAGTTTATATGGATCAGAGAAAAAGTTCCGAAGGTCTTCAAAATCGCGAGCACGAGACTGCCATAGAGAGATATTGTCTCTCTCCTGCTCAACCCATGGGTTTGCCGCTCTTTTGTCTCCTATCCCTCTATCTGTTTCGTAATTTTTTGTTTGCTCGTGCTTTTTTATTATTCTTTCTTTATAATGAAAATTATATCTGTCTGTGTGCTTTGGGTTTTTGTTTTACAAAGTGTAGATTTTTCTGAAATGAGTTTCTTCGGTTACAGGACGCGAATCTGATGAAAATGTATAGCAAAGTCTTCAAATCCCAATTCAAGTTCCCCATTTGGTTTTCGTGCGAGTCGAAGCGATTGATCTCCAAGCTCCTTATCCCTGACCCAGATAGACGCATCACGATCCCGGCCATAATGTGCATCCCTTGGTTCCGTAAAGGGATTACTAGGCTGGTTTGACCGGTCGTTGCCTTTGAGATTATCAAAGAAACAACGCAATTAGAGGTTGTGGGGTATAATCACAATCGTGCGCCTCCGAAGACTCCAACATCATTAATCGAAATCATGGAGCAAAGTTTTATAGTCGTCTTGACATAAAATACGGTACTGTAGCAGATTGATTTGGTCAAATAAGTTTACTAGGATTGAGATAAATGTTGTCGGCCCTTACAAAAACTTTAATGCTTGTCAATCAGCCCTTACAACAACTTTAATCCTTGGTCATTATCTTTGGTCATCATCTTTCTCAATGCAATGAAAGCATCTTTATTATATATTTTAATATGCTTACTTTTTTTAAATGGAATGTACGAGGTTTACCAAAATATCATTTCTCTTTTAAAAAAAAAATACATTTAAAATAATCTCTCTTTATCAAATATCCGGTGACAAAAAACAAGAATATAACTACTTCAGAAAATCACTTAGAGCCAAAGTAATTGAGTAATTGTCTGCTTATATGTTAAAGTTTGTATATTTTTAATTTTTTTTTTGTTGGATACATATGTCAATTTTTTTAATTAAATTGCTTGATAGACATCATTAAAAGACTAATTGGGACTAAAAGCTTACACTTCACTCATAAAAAGGTTAGGCATAGCTAAAGAGAAAAAGGGTCATCATTTTAAAATTAATTATGAAGAAAAGTAGTTTTGACATATCCATTTTTATACGAGTAGCGTGGCCATGATCATTCAAGTTGGCCAAAGATGTTCTTGAATGGAAAGAAGATTTGCCAAAATATTGAAAAGATAACCCAACCTGACAGCTTGTGTGGTATCCAACGTACTCAAAAGCAATTAAGCAGATAATATAGTTAAAATGACTACCTTTTTATGTACTATCATAATTAAATAGAAAAAATATGTATTATGAAATGAAAAATGATACTCTCACCCAACTCTAATTGGATCTTAACAAATTTTATTTATTTATTTATTTATTTTTAATGATTTGTTTCAGATAAATATATATTTATTTATTTTTCACTTTTTAAAGTAGGGTTCATGATCTAAGCAATAATAACAAGAAAACAAAAGGGTAAATCTAGGTAGCTCCAAATTTTGTAGCATTTATTGGGTTGCGGCATTTTTTTTTTGTTCAATAGTGCAGCAGGCACCTCAAGTCCCACCCATATCCCGACAAAAGCTTTATAGCCTCGAGCCGTCGGATTATATTAGTCATATTAGCCATAAGAAATGCCCTGCTTTGTCTTTTATAATCATATTAGTCATATTCGTAAAAGCTTATGAAAATGAAGATACATATCTTTGCAACCCATGGACTTTACTGTTTACATTCGCGATCACTCATAGAAAAAGGAATGCGGCCCTAACATTTAAATCATTGCAAATTTAAGTTTTTTCATGCCTTTTTTTTTCTTTCTTTTTACATGCATTATGTACCCCATTAAATGGACCACTTAATAGAAGCTTTGTCTTTCTCTTTCTCCATCAATATTAATACATATGGCTACTGAATTAGTAAACTCATTGTACTCCATTTATAATCAATATTTTGATTTCTCTCTCTTTCGATATTAATACATATGACCACTAAGTTATTAAACTAATACTTGTGAAATCTTGGAGTGGAGGGCTTCAAAACCATCAAAACATTATCTTATCACTCGCTGCACATTGGTTGTCTTTCTCATGTATGCTCATGAGCCAGAAAATTATTATTAATAATAAAGTGGACATTTTACTCTTCTCATGATAACTTGACCTTGATTACCATGATCGATCTGTTTTACCTAACCTAGATTAAGGTACATGACCTATATCTGATTTACCATCATAATGAAAATTTTAATATTTTGTAAGATAAAGACGCTATTACTTTTTTTATTATTTAAGAAATTATTTTTTAATGAGTTTGTAATTATTTTTTAAATATTTAAAATGATATAAAAAAAGACAAAAAAATAACATACAAAAATAAAGTAAAATAAAATACACTTACGGACAGAACCCTCAGGGCCAACCTAACAGTTCCCTCTCTTTAATTCATGTGGACGATATAGTTATTTTATTCTAACATTGTGCACAATAGCTGTATGTGAAATCCAACAACTGTATGTTAAATAAACCATTATTACAAAATCATCACAGTTGAGGCAGAGGCGGAGGACGAGGGAAAGCGTCTGGCATTTGAGTGAAAGATAGCAATTGGCCGTGTTGTGATTTATAGAGAGAGGACCGGAGAGCAACACGAACTGTACTATAGTCTATCGTCAAAAGCCTACCACTTTCTCTTTTCTACTTTTATTTTACCACTACTATTCCCTCAGGGATGGCCGACATGTTGGAAAGCCCAAATATTTGTCAGCATTGTCGCTACCAATTAAGATAAACATATAACTCGAAAGGATATTATTGATCATCTAGAATCATTATTATTGAACACCCACCCGTGTATATAAAATATGTCTTGTCAATTTATCCTTAATCATTTTTTTAAAAAGAAGTTGCCCTTGAATTAAATAGAGACATCAAAGAAAAGATAAATGATGACGTTCTATATTTGTTAAAATTTATTTTTTGTTTTCATTCATTAAATTATTTATTAATCTTTTATTTTAAATCATAATATTTTTGTAAAAAAAAGTGTTTCACCCAACTAGGCAACGTGCCTCCTACCTAGTATATGTATCATATATGTATATATACTGCATTAAATATGTATATATTTATATAGGTATTAAAGAAAAGACCAGCGGGCCAGAAAGCCCAGTGGACTCAAAAAGCCCATCTGCCCAGCAGCCCAAACTACAGGAAACAATAAACCCTAAAATCAGCCCCAGGCCCCGAGTTGATTCCCCTCAGTTCCCTTCCTTCCTCTCTGCCTCACTCGTCACTCACGCAGCCGTCGGCCCGTTGCACATAGACCCTCACATCTCGCCGTTGCCCCCTCAGCCTGAGTCCCCTCACCTCTCGCCGTCGCACCGCTTCACACAGACCCTTACTCTCGCCGTCGCACCTCCCCTCACCTCTCGCACCAATCGCCGTCGCACACAGCCCCTCTCACAGCCACGTATTTCTCACGGACCCACGGTACTTTCTCTTCCTCTCTCTCGCATTTCTCTCCCTCATCAGTCATCACATGAGCCACGATTATTTATGATTTTTTTGTTGTTGTAATGTAACTTGTATTTGCTATTTAGTATTTACATAGTCACTACTCATTAATCTGCTACTCTGCTTGTTCATTTTAATTTTTGTCAATGATTCTTGAATTTTTTTCATTCTGTGACTGTGACTATGTTTGGTTGGTGAGAAAGCGTTAGAAATGTGACTTTGAGTCTGTGACAATGTTTGCATTGTTTGGTCCAACCTTGTAAACAATATATGATTGGATTAATGCTATCTACTAATCTTTCTGCCCCTTTGTAACAAAATGAAATTATTTGTAAAATTATTTAATTACCATCTGTTAATTTATTTAAAAATGGGGTGTCATGACTGTTTTTAGTGAAGAAGGTTCAGCCATTAAATATGCTCGTAGGCACCCAAATTCCAAATATCTGTTTTTTGTGAATCATCACTGTTGTTTGATTATGCACTATTATAGCTCAATTTCACTGGACCCCAATTTCAAATTCCATATGCACTTCTAAATTAGTTATTGGATTTTTTTTAGTAATGCAGATTTTTGTAATAGTAATAGATTTTGGAATAAAACAGATTTTTTTTAAAGCAGTTTTTTTTTTTATATATATTTTTTTTTATAAACACATTTTTTTTTTACAAATTTGCATTTTATTAAAATTGGATCGAACTGGACCGGAACCAGTAAAACCGGAAGTACCAGTTTAGGGGGGTAACTAGTGCGTAATCGGTTTTTGAAAATGCAAAACCGGTACATATCGGTTCGGTCTTAAATTTTGTCCAAAACCGGACCAAACCAGACCGGTTACACCCTTATTGATGGTGCACTTAGAAAAATGAAGGCTTTGAGGCTGGATGGAATACATAAAGAGAAGAAGATTTTCTGCAATTTGATATTTTGCTTTTATAAATGAGATTTTGATTATATACTGTAATGTTGATTGTGATGAAATATAATTGTGGTCTTTATATACCCAAAAAATTATTGATTTGTTTATGCCTCTCTGTTGTATTCACTTCAATTAATATAAAATTTGCTTTCCAATTTTGCTCACTTTTGAAGGAAGTCCAGTTTCTTTGCTATCTTGCAGTTGTTGCTGGTGATTTAATTCAACATGTCGTCTCTAAGGAATGCTATCAGTAGACGAGCTCACAAAGAAAGATCTCAACCGTGAGTCGGCAGACTCACCCTTCGCTGCACATTTCAAATATATAAGGGGAAACTATATTTTTCAAAATGAACTATAAATATTTTTTTTTTTTACAATTTGTATTCCAAACTACCAAAATTTTCAATTTACACCATAAGACTTGATGGTTTAGAGTGATGTTTTTTCAAAGTTTATGGCTGCAAAATATTTTTTTATTGATATATAGTTATTTTTCATTAACTACTTATAAAAACAAAATAGTTATTTTTCATTAACTAATAAAACACTTAATTGTTTCCAATAATTGTTGACGATCCTTGTTCTAATTTTTAGGCATTCAAGGAGAAAATTTGGTCTTCTTGAAAAGCACAAGGATTATGTCGAGCGGGCACAAGTTTTTCACAAAAAGGAGCAGACTTTGCAGGTAAAGTTTCAAAGTTATTCATGCTGTTTTCTTGATGTTTAGCTGGTCAATGGGCTAAATATATATATATGTTAACTATTTTTTATTCTGAACATATTTGCTCAACAGAAACTTAGGGAAAAAGCTGCTTTCAGAAACCCAGATGAATTTTACTTCCGGATGATGAAAGCAAAAACTGCTGATGGAGTCCACAAATTAGAGTAACATATGAATAAATTATGATGCTTTGATGTTTTGGCTTCTTAGCTGTGAATTGTAGTTGATTTGTAAGCTTCTGTTATAGGAATGAGACAAACAAATACAATGCGGAAGAGCTTATGCTTATGAAGACCCAAGATATGGGATATATTCTTCAAAAATTGCAGAGTCAGAAAAAGGTAGATGAGTACTTTTACTGTAAAGCTTATGGTTTTTAGATTACATTTGTTTTCAAGTAGGTTTTAATTATGGATTTTCATTGTCCAATGAAGAAACTTGAAAAGCTTACTGCCGTTCTGCACTCTCTTGATAGTCAGCCATCTAATAGACACGTTTACTATGCTGAAGACAGGTTTGAACTTCCTAAATTATAATTATTATTTGTAATGTGTTCATATCCCTTATTTGCATATTTGACAAATTGAGGTATTATTTGAAGCATGGGATTTTTTTTCTCTTTTTCTAAAATAACTGCGGCATTTGTCTTTTCTCAGTTTTCTCTCCGTCGTCTCTCCGCTTTTCTTACACGTAACACCAATTTGTTATAAATATCTGGTGTTTTCATAGATCATCTATAGTGGAAACTTCCCAATTATGCTGTCAATAAGAAGAAAATTGCTTTTAGGAGTGCCTTGGTTCTTCGTATACTCCATGGGAATGGGTTTGCATTATGCATAATGTGAGACCTATAGAACAAGCTGACAGTTAACTTCCTTTTTTTTGAAGGACTCCCAATAAGCCTCTGTTTCTCCCACCCTCACGCTTATCTTGTAGTTAGGGGGATCTTGTTAACAGAAGGTGCCCTATTGCTTGGAGAGTAGTGCCTCCATGTTTGATGTGGAGCATTTGGTTTTAACAAGCGAACTAGCAGTCTTGGGGGAAACTCAAAATGGGTTTCCTTGTGTTTATTTTCTAGTTTTCTTGATGCTTTAAATCTTATGCCTTGATTGTGAACTTTCCTTTTGTTTTTCTTTGCAATTTTATTAGTTTCTCTTTTGGGGGCGTTAATTTTGGGTATTCTTGTCACTTAGTTGAGTTTTAAGCTAAAGGAAAAGAAGTGGAAATTCATCTCTTGGCTCACTCTTGTTGTCATTAAAGTCATTTCTAACCCTCCCTCATTTTCCAAATTATTTGCGGTGTCAATATTATTTTCAAGTCCTGCTTTTTTATTTTGAAGTTGAAATGAAGTATTTAGATCTATTTATCCATTTCTTATCCTTGCAGGGAGGAGGCTAAAGAAATACAATCACGTTTAAAGAAAAGGGGAAAAATGCCTACTTCTGATAATGTTTTCGATGATGATATTAGAAGGTAAAGGCAAAATGTAACAAATTATTGATATAGATTGATTGACAAAATTATTTTTATTCATTTGGATCTTGAAATTTTGCTCCTCTTACATGTGATCATTCTAGGATCTAATTGATTAACATTGTATTCATCTTTCAGTTACATGGTAAATGGAGTAGAATTGTGAATTTATCTCTTTTTTTCTCGACTTTCTATAGTGGAAGTTAAATTTCCCTTTAAGAGAGTCCGTCAAATGTATTTTCCAATGATTCATATGCACCTCTTCTTTATGAGTACACTGTCAATTAAAGGCTCTGTGAAGTTATGCTTGGTTCTTTATTAAATTAGCCAAGTTCAACTCAAAGTTAGGCCCATTTATTTTGTGCCTCAAGCCAAAGTCAAAATAGGCTTGGCTAGGAGGCTCATGAGTCATAATGGAAGTCTAAATATTCTTGAGATCTGACGTATAATGAGTTAAGTAACAATTGGTACCTCTCATTTTTTCTTCTGCTACTCCAATAAAAATCCTTTCCTCCCTAACACCAAAAAACTCGAGCAACAAATTCATACTCTCTCTTTCACTCCATGGTTATTCTATCTCTCTCTTTTGCATGCATATCAAACAAAAATCTCTTTTGCTTGATTTTTTTTCCCTCCTTTTCACTGTTGCTATCACCCTCTTCTTGTTTTGAGTGATGACACCACTGTTAGGACATAGAGCTGGAGCAATGACGGTGGTGAGGTTTTGCAGATATTGTATGACTGGGTTGCGAGGATATGTTGTGTGTTATGTAGTTGTGTAGGGTAGGACCAGTGGAGTGTTGGGATTGAAGAATAAAACACAATGGAGAAGCTATAGGGTTTTCATGTTACTACTGTACCATTTTGGCCTTATCCTCATAAAGCTCCAACTTTCCGATTAAAATTACTGCATGGCCAAAATGTATCTATGTATGCTGCACACGTGTCTATGATAGCAAGGCAGTGGTAATGAATCCCGACAGTGTTGGTTGCAGCAACCATATTGGAGAGAGTGACTATGGGTGTTGGTGTATGATTAGTGTTGATTGCCATAATTTTGTTTTGGAGTTATGTTTCCATTAATTTATGTTTTCTTTTTGTAAAATTTATTACATTTAGTAATTGCTTTTGGTTCTATTGTTGCCTTTTTATGGAAACAAGGCAAAAAAAACATAAAATATCAATGAGGCGAAATGAACCCGAATTTTTCATTTCATAGGGGCAAAAGTTGCATAGTGTTCTTTAAAACCTTGAATTCTAATGTCTATTTGATGTGTGAAATGCTTCTTAATTCCTATATTTCGTTTCTCAACTCTGTTTAGCTTTATACTATTGTTGTTGTTCGCATGATGATTATTAGGAACCAGTTGTTTGTTAGTGACATAACCTTGATTTCCACATGTAGCAAAACTGCTGTTTCCTATAGAGAACTGGAAGCAAGGAGGAATAGAGTGAGTCAGTTGGAGAAACTCTATATGGATATGGCATTGCAGAAGGAACTACAGGTATTTACCTCTTAAACTCCTTGCCTTTAATTCTCTATTGGTTGGCAGGTTGAAGTTTTGGAAATAAAAACATCTCATTTAATAAACAGAAAAAGGGCCGGAAGCGCAAATTACGTGAAGATGAGCTTGCTGGTCCCACTTCTAAACCAGTATACAAGTGGCGGTCAGAACGGAAGCGTTGAGAAGGTAGTTATATACTTATTTAATGATATGGCCTCTGTCTGCCTTTTTATCTTTGTCGAAATAATTGTTATATATACTTGGTACTAACCCTTAAGGGTTTGCTCAAGTGGTAAAGGTCTTGGGCTTTGGGATATGCTCCCCCTAGGTCTAAGGTTCATTTTATTCTTGGGTGTAAATAATTTTTAGGGGCCATCGGACTGGGGGGTTTTTCCCTTGAATTACCCTAGGTGCACTTGCTGGAAACCTTTAGCCGAGGGCCTGTGCACCCCCGGGATTAGTCAGGATACTGTTCCCTAACACCCGGTGCCAATAAAAAAATATATATACTTGGTACTTATACTGATCTAATATTCTGAGAATGCAGTGTCTTTAGGCCACTGAGATTTGAATTGTTATCAGTAAAAGAAAATGCAAACAATTAGATAAATTGGTTTGTCACAAATTTTTGCTTGCATTTTCTATAGCTTACATCTCTAACTTAAATGTAGGTGTTTGGTGGGGTTTTTATAAGGATGCTTCGCATCTAAAAGAGCAGAAGGCACCAGCATTTTGTTTGTCAGATTGGAGGAGTTTCAGTTTTTCCTTAATTTTGTAAAGTAGCTTGTGCATTTCTTGCGGCTTTTCAGAAACAATGATTGTCCAATCATCTGAGAATTCTCATATTTTTATAGAGTAATGATATTCATTATCTCAATTTTCATCATTCTCTCATCGTCCCTTGATGTGGCATTAGATGATTGAAAATTATTTGTTATATTTCACTTGCGAACCTATTATCTAATGCCCCATCATGGGATGATGAAAAAATGGATGATGAATAGATTTTTTTTTTCTTTTTAAAATCTGCTAATCAAACTGCTTGGAAGAAACTTGAAAATGAGTGATGCATCTTCTATCAAGATTTAGGGGAAATTATAACTTGCCTCAAACTATTATCTCTTTTGCAACATGACTTCCTAACAAAATTGCGAATTTATTGACCGTTAAAATAGAGAAAAATTAATCACTGTATGGAGTAAAATCCTAACATAGTAATATTAACAAATTAAACTTATGTTTTGACTTGGAAATCCAAGTAGCTTATGTTTTGATTTGATTACACGAATTGCCTAGTTTGTTTTTATCTCAACTCATTTTATTTAATCATTACAATTTTTTTAAATTTTTATATAAAATAAAATAAATAATTCAATTTTTTTAAATATTAAAATAAAAATAATATTAAAAAAATAATATTTTAATAATATTTTATTTAACGTTTAATTTTAATTTTAATTTATTTCATCTACAAATCTTATCTACGAAAATAAATGAGAATTTATTTCGTCAGGATGTTTATTTTTCTTGGAAATGAAGGTTGAATCAAAGCCAATGAGAAACAGAACAGAGATCACTTCCTCTCCTTTTACTTTACTTTTAGTTTTTCGGCTCTCATGCATGACTTTGATTGTTCTTTGGATAATTGTTAAGGTTTTCATATATCTCTATGTACAGTGGATGATACTTTGTAGGGATAAATATATAAAGTCGCCTTGAAATACGATTAAAATTGCAATCATGTGACAATCATTCCCCCTTGGACTACCAAAAAAATTGCGGGGTATCCACTTTTCCCTTCTAAAAAAATTACCCCTAAAACTACTAAAAATGTTACAAATAATCCTATTAAGAAATCTTAATTATATATCTTTTTAAAACATTTTTAATCTTTTTTTTTTCTAAAAAATCATTTTATCTAATTTTTATCAAGGGTATTTATGTCAAATTTTTATGGACGGGTACATTGTGATATTTTTTTATTGTTTGAGGGGAATTGCCAAAATTAATAGCTTATGGGTGATTACAAATTGGTTGGTAGTTTGAGGATGTTATTTATATTTATCCATGTTTTATTTATTTGATTATGAAAAATAAACCTTTTATACGCAAATCGTTATTGATTATGAAAAGATCATTACTGAGACTATACCTCATCATATGAATGTTGGGGCTACAAAGGAAATTTAAGAAATGCTACTTATCATCCTCATACCACATACCAACATGTGATTTATCATTTTTGTCTTTCTATTTAAATACAAATATTTATACATTAATACATATGTCCATGATGTCAAAGAGCAGTATAGGAAGGAAGCCTTATATTAGTACTTCCTTCCGAGGCGGAGAGAGAGGCATTGGAGCGGAAATCTAGGGACATTTTGGTTCGTTTAGGATATGGGTATGCTGGGGATGGAGAGGATTTTAGAAGGAAGGCGGAGACGTTTGGTTCTCTAAACGTGAGAGCCATTATCAGAGATGCAAAATGGGCTTGGTAAGCACATATAAGAGCATTCGCATCCCCTTCTTCATAAAATTTCTCAAATTTTAACTAAAATACATCATTCCCTAAATTTTATCCCAAATCGCCAATGGTAACATTTTTTGTACTTTATGCAATGATAACGTTCTTCTCAATTTCTCTAACGGTAACATTTTGATGATCCTTTCGCCAACGGTGACATTTTTTGTCTTCTCTATAACGGTAAATAAGACTTGACACCATAAGCAATGACACAACACATAGCATTCAAACAGCAAATAAGCATTGACACAGCACAAGGGCATTGAAACATAACACAGCATTGAAACATAACATAGCAATGGGTCTGCATAGACCAACCCAAAGCATTGACATAGCACATGGCATTGAAACATAACACATCATTGAAATAGACCATAGCAATGGGTCTGCACAGACCAACCCAAAGCATTGAAACACAGCACATAGCATTGAAATAACACATTGCATCGAAACAACACATAAGAGCATTCGCAGCCCATTTCTGTATCGACACAACACATAGCATTGAAACAACAAATAAGTATTGACATAACACATAGCATTGAAACATCAAATAAGCATTGACAGAGCACAAGGGCATTGAAACATAACACAACATTGAAATAGAACATAGCAATGGGTTTGCACAGACCAACCCAAAGCATTGACACAACACATGGCATTGAAACATAACACATCATTGAAACAAACCATAGCAATGGGTCTGTACAGACCAACCTAAAGCATTGACACAACACATCGCATTGAAACACAACACATAACATTGAAACAGCACATTGCATTGAAACAACACATAAGCAATAACATGACACATACCATTGAAACAACAAATAAACATTGACACAGCACATAGCATTGAAAGTAGCAAATAAGCATTGACAGAGCACAATGGCATTGAAACATAATACAACATTGAAACAAAACATAGCAATGGGTCTGCACAGACCAACCCAAAGCATTGACACAACATATGGTATTGAAACATAACACATCATTGAAACAGATCATAGCAATGGGTCTACACAAACTAACCCAAAGCATTGACACAACACATAGCATTGAAACACACACAAAGCATGCAAACAGAACATAGCAATGGGTCTGCACAGACCAACCCGTGGGTGTACAGACTAGTCTTGGCATCAATCGAAACATCACATAGCAATCAAACCAAACAGAACATGAATAATCTCAATGGACATAGCAGTAATACCCATTTCCAACAAGAAAAATGTACAATCGAAATCACAGGTGAAACCCGAGAGAAATCTGGGGTTTTTTTTCAACCATGGAGGAAATCCAGCCTAGATCTCAAAATACAGCCATGGGGGAACCGTATAGGGGGTCAAATGGGGTAGAGAACCTCGGTGCAAACAACCATGGAGGATCCCAGATGGAGAAGAGTTCTCCATGGAGAAAGCCAAACAGTCGTGACTACACAATGGGCATGGGGGAACCCATGAAATGGAGGAAACCGAATGTGAGGGAAGGGATTGGACTTACAGTGATGAGAGCATGGAGATGATGCCGTCGATGGTGGCCATGGTGAGAAGGAGGGGCCAAAACAACGAATGCAGCCAACAGTCGAAGGAGGGGGACGCAAGAGGGAACCCAGAAACCAACCAACAAGAATGGTTTGGAGATGAACAGTCGATCCCCATATTTGGGGATCACTGTAGCATCCCCATCCATTCACCACAAAATGGGGAATGGGATGGGGAGGGGTTTGAGGCAAAATTCCCAAATTTTTCTCCAAAATTTGGGGATTTAGAGAATGGGTTGCGGATGCTCTAAACAACGTCAAAACTCTAATTGAAAGAGGGAAAATCGTATTTAGGCGGACTAAACAATGTATTATTCCCACGAGACACTGGTGTCGATTTATAATTTATATTTAGGAAAATGCTAGTCATCCTGCTTGTAGCTTTTACTGGATGTTTTTTAATTTTTTTTTATTTAATGATTAAAGAAGTGATTTTTAATGATATTGTAAATTTTTTTTAATATTTAAAAGTGTTAAAAAAATACATATGAAAAAAAAATAGATAAAATGTACTAGCGGGGGCCCCTTAAGCTTCCAACCTACCGCCACCCTTACATTTAACTGGCTAGTAGACCATTCGCATAATTTTTTAGCTAAAATTTAGCCACAAAAGCCATCTTGACTATTCTATATAATCTATTTTCTATTAAATAGAGGTAAATGTGACGATTGTATCATTTGGATTCTTGTCGAATTATTTGAGTTTGGGTCTCTTGAAAGTGTAAATCCTAAACAAACTCGAATAACTTAATATTCATACTCGTACATTTATTTTTCAATAAATCTATTTAAAAACACAATTATTGTATGATTTAAATTATTACTATGCATGGATAAAAGATCTAGTTTCTCCATTAATACTTATTAATTAATAAAAAAAATTAAAATTGACAACAAAGTATAATTTTTTTATTTGAATTTTTATAGTGTCCACTGTCCAATGGATTTATATATTTTTTAACTTACCAAACATGACCTTGATTTTTTTTTTTCATTTTCCATGGAAGAGATGAGAAAGAGTAATTAAAATTAAAATTGACAACAAAGTATAAGTCTTCTTCCTATAACTTCTCGCCCTTATTCACACTTTTTTATGTGACAAAATTTTAAGTAGTTTCATTTATTAGCTACTTAAATAGCAGGTGCTTACAATATAATACGTCAACAAGTGTGATTGAGGATTAAAAAATTTGAAACGAAAAAAAAAGAAGAATGAGCTTTTATTGTTTATTTCATCTCTTAATTGAGTAATATTTACTAACTTGATAATGCCAAAATGAATAGTCAATTCATAAACTTTTTTTAATTTAATTATGCAAAAAGTGACAAATAAATAGGAATACTAAGAATATCATGTGCCATAAAATACTTTCGGAATAATGAAACGATTTTATTTTCAAAATACAAAAATTTCTAACTTTGCACTCCTCTCTCTATCCTAGGTTCATCCATATATATTTAAAGAGAAACTCTACTTACAACCACCCTTGCGGAACCCGTGCAACCGGCGCTACTTTTCATGAAAAATTTTATTTTTTAAAGTCATTATCATTTCGTTCCCTCTCTCTTTCTCTATCAATTGTTTTTGACCTTATTCTTCTTCCTTCCTCTACATTTCTCTCCTCTGCGCATGTTTATGTTTCATGCACGACTTGTTCATCTCAGACGCTCTCTATCTCCTATTTTGCAGTAGCACTGAAGAAGAAGAAGATGAAGAGGATCTTCCAAAGCACACTATCTCAAAGTAATTTTTGGCTGCGGCGGCCTTGCCGCCTCTCCCAGCTAGCCCATAACCATACCCAAAACACACTCGAAGAAGAAGATGATTTTCTCGTGCCCAAAATACCCTATTTCGACTACATTCCTCCCCCTTACACTGGCCCATCTGCATCTGAGATCTTGGAGAAGCGTAAGGAGTACCTCAGCCCTTCTATATTGCACTTATAGAAGTACATCTGCATCTGCGAATGATATTTGGTAGTGAAAAAGTTTGTATCTTGTTTTACAGTTAAATTTGGTAGATGGGAAAATGCAGTATTTGTTTGATGAAACTAGCCGTAGATATTTGGATGCCTTCAGTGGGATAGCCACTGTCTGTTGCGGGCACTGTCACCTGGATGTGGTGGAAGCAATTGTTAACCAAACAAGGCGCTTGCAGCGCTCTACGGTTCTGTATGTGCATCATGCCATTGCAGACTTTGAGGAGGCTCTGGAGGCTAAGCTGCTCGTAGATCTCAAGCCATTGCAGACTTTGGAGTTTGGATGACCATTCAGATTGTTTTCTTCTTCGTCGGGAGGAAGAAGAAGGTAAAAAAAAAAAAAATTGATAGAGAAGGAGAGAGGGAACGAAATGATAAGGACTTAAAAAAATAAATTTTTTCATGAAAAGTAGCGCCGGTTGCACGGGGTTCTGCAAGGGCGGTTGTAAGTAGAGTTTCTCATATTTAAAATATAATTTATAATGTTTTGAAACAAAACATTTATATAAAATTGAGCCGTATGAGTTGACTTGAAAATCATCAAGTCAACTCGAATCTGATCCATTTAGTATCCCGGCATATTGGGTTGATTGGATTGACCCAAATTTGAATATGCAGAACTTCAACCCAATTATTTCATGTCATGTTTGTATCAGTTTTACGAGTCTTCTCAAATATTACAAGCCCTACCTATACATCCCAAATTAGATTATCTACAAAATTGATTAAACTATTAAAATAATGTTTTTAATATTTCTTTCATATTTTTATACTTTAAATATTTAACAGTCATATTCCAAAATTTAACGGTCATGTTTTTAAATTCCAATAGTTATATTTGTTATTTTATCTAACCATCTTTTTATATAATGATCATTATTTCTAACGGCAACTTTTATATAATAGTCATTTTTATTTAATGGTAATTTTAAATACATATCAAGTCAGAAGAGATTGTGATTGTAAATTTATATCATTTGATGACGTGCATTCAACTATGAATATGAATATATTGTACTATTTTTAAAATTTATATTTAATAATATAAATATTTTTGAATAATATAAATGGAGAATTATATAGATTCCAGAACTTAGGATTAAAGAAACAAAATAAGATAAAATAAAGATTCAATAATATGAGATGGGGAAGTGGAGGAGTGAGTAAAGAAGGGAAAAAAAAGATTAGAGCTATAGCATCGAACAAATTTGTTAAATATTACATCACAAAGTTAAATATAGCCACATTTTATATATATATATAAATGTTGAAGGAATTTGATATATTTTTTTTCCTAAAATTAACCTTGGTATGTATCATACACATGCCAATACCACTCGGAATGCTATTTTTGTTTATGTAACCCTCATCACAAGTATCACGCTAGTGACGCTACAACTCCACCAAATACCTGGACTCAAATGTACTCGCAATAAATAAAATGTCAAATGAGTCTCTCTAAAAGGGTAAGAGAAGGCTATGTGTAGACTAGGGCAGTGCAAAAATCCAACTCCACTCCGTTGCATAGTTCGATAGAATGGAGTTGGAGTTAGAGGATTTTTTCATTTAAAGTCGGAGTTAGAGTCGAATTTGTTGTCTGACTGACTCTATTCTGACCCAAGTTTTGAAAACCGCTCCGTTCAAGCCAAAACGGCTGGAATTAGCCGTACCAGAACAGTAATTGAAATGGTGACAGGATATTTTGTACCAAGTTAAATTTCAGTCATTTCAGTGCATTTTGGATAATTCTGGCCAGATTCCAAAATTCCGGCCTTAACGACTATTTCAGTTCCGAAATCTAACTCGTGATTTTTTGTAATTATCTTGAACCCCATGGCATATCCGTAATTTACCTCATTTTCTTATTTCCCTGCACCGATTTCTTTTCTGATTTCTTTCTCCCCTTTCCCCTTACGAACTCATGTCTCAGACTCAGAAAATAAAAAATAGATCAAGCCCTAGGTTTTGATATGTGATTTTCACCTCTCCACACTCCGACAACCGGTGTCTACTCGACAATGCCACCTCCACAACGTCGTAGCGCCCTCTTGTTGCTCCACACCCTCGTGAATCGTGAGTTGTAGGCTTGCAACTCATGTTGCTCTATGATGCCACTTCCACCGCCACAACTTGTGTCTTGGACTCTGCTGTTCCTCTGCCGTAGCCTGTAGATCCCCTTTTTGCTCTGTGTATTGAGAATTTGAGATTGATGTGCATGCTATTATGGTTTTTTAATTGATCAAGAACCCACATAGAGCCCCTGGATAATCCCTGAAATTGCTTTGTAATTTTTTATTTGTACGCAATGCTTATAAGATCAGAACAGAAATAGCCATGGGGAAAGGTGGATGGGACTATGCTAGTATACTGTTAAGATCTGAATAAATATGATCAGTTGAATATGGTTTATCATCAACATTATGATGGAACCCTACTATATATTTGTGTGTATGTATATGTATATTCAAGGTCAAAGTAATTATTAGCTATATATCACACAGAGTAGATTTATAGCTGACATATATGTATATATGCATGTGATATTATATATATATTAGCTATAAGCTGGAATCCATGCTCGATCTTTTAGCATATATAGTGCATAATTGGGAGATTTGACCAATCGAGTTCTACTCAATATATATATATATATATATATATATATATATATATATATAATACAAATTAATTACTGATTCCCACCCAATTAAAGTAATCTTTGTCCTGCGTCTTGCATGTTTGGATCAAAAGTCCTTGCTTGCTCTTGGTCAATGGTTGAAATTGTCTGCCATTTGGTTATGATTAAATTTTGGTTAAATGTGAAATGTCAAACTATAAGTTTCTCCCTGTATAAATTATTTGCATAATTTTCATTTCCCTTACCATGCATTCTTGAGTATACCAGGTTTGGAGTACGGGATGAGAATTTTATGTTTTGTTTAAAAGTTTAAAATATTATATTTTAATATTATTATTATGTTGGGATTTGAAAAAGTTGAATTGAGATTTGAAAAAGTTGAATTGTTATTATATTTTGTTTAAGAATTTGAAAAATGTGTAATGATGAAATGAGATGAGAATTTTGTGTCTCATCCATTAATGGAGATAATGGATATGGTGATGGTTACAAGCATGGAGGTTTGTCTTGTAATTAAATGTTGTTTTTTATTCTTTGTAATTAGACTGATGACTGTAATGTTCTATTGCTTATGGGTTGAGACAAGTGATTTACTGATAATTTATAGTGATGCATTTAAATATATTCTAGTACTATTATTTAGATTTAATGACTCATTTCATTTCTGCTGCAAATTTTAACTGCACACCATCTTTTTGCATGTACACACATTTATCACATAGTGCAAGGGGTGTATGACCCATGTGGCCAACATCCCAACGTCGCGGTCCTTGTTGAGGTAGGGGCCGGGGGCGCCACACATTGGTTAAAGCATGAACTTGATGGTGTACTTAGAAAATGGAAGTCTTTGAGGTTGGATGGAATACATAAAGAGAAGAAGATTTTCTACAATTTGATATTTTGCTTTTATAAATAAGATTTTGATTATGTATTGTAATGTTGCTTGTGGTTAAATATAACTGTGGTCTTTATAGACTTATAAAAAAATATTGATATGTTTATGTCTCTATGTTGTTTTCACTTCAATTAATATAAAATTTGCTTTCCGATTTTGCTCAGTTTTGAAGAAAGTCCAGTTTCTTCGCTATCTTGCTGGTGGTTTAGAGCATTGGCATTGGATTAGTCAAATGCCTTTTCATCTTTAAATTTAGCAAATATCATCCATATTTGCTCCACATTGAATTAGCTAAATTGTTTTCATCCAAACTATAAGCTACAGTAAATCCATTCTTCTTTTCAAATATGAAAAGAACTATAGCAAGTCTAAAAGTATTTTTTGAGATTATTATATTATAGATATGAGATTTTTATTCATATGAAATTTTACCATCTATATACATATGAGATTATTATATTATAAATTGTTAGATTGTGAAAATAAAAATAAATATGATTTATTGGAGGTTATTGAAGATTATGAAAATAAAATAAAATAATATAAATAATAAAAAATAATAAAATTTTATTATTATAGAGAGTGTGATGACTAATCCAATGTAGACTTCAAGTTTTGAATGATTAGCTAAAGGTAAAAAAGTTACATATTAGTCAAAATTTAAAGAATATAATGGCCAATCCAATGCTAATGCTTAAATTCAACATGTCGTCGCTAAGGAATGCTATCAGTAGACGAGCTCACAAAGAAAGATCTCAATCGTGAGTCAGCAGCCTCACCTTCACTATACATTTCAAATATACAAGGGGAAACTATATTTTCAAAATGAACTATAAATATTTTTTTTTCCAATTTGAACTCCAAACTACCAAAATTTTCAATTTACACCATAAGTCTTGATAGTTTAGGGGATACTTTTTTCAAAGTTTACGGCTGCAAAATATATTTTCTTTGAAATATAGTTATTTTTATTTAACTAATAATACACTTAATTGTTTCCAATAATTGTTGACTATCTCTATTCTATTTTTTAGGTATTCAAGGAGAAAATTTGGTCTTCTTGAAAAGTGCAAGGATTATATGTCAAGCCACGAGTAGCCACATGTTTTTAAAAAAAAGGAGCCGACTTTGCAGGTACAATTTTAAAGTTCTCCACATTGTTTTCTTGATGTTTAGCTTGTAGATGGGCTAAATATATATATATATATATATATATATATATATATATAATTTGTTAACTATTTTTATTCTGAACATATTTGCTCGACAGAAACTTAGGAGAGAAAGATGCTTTCAGAAACCCAGATAAGTTTTACTTTCGGATGATGAAAGCAAAAGCTACTGATGGAGCCCACAAATTAGAGTAACATATGAATGAATTCTGATGCTTTGATGTTTTGGCTTCTTGGCTGTGAATTGTAGTTGATTTGTAAACTTCTGTTACATGAACGAGACAAACAAATACATTAAGGAAGAACTTTTGCTTATGAAGACACAAGATATGGGATATATTCTTCAAAAATTGCAGAGTGAGAAAAAGGTAGATGAGCACTTTTACTGTAAAGCTTATGGTTTTTATATTAAATTTGTTTTCAAGTAGGTTTTAATTATAGATTTTCATTGTCCAATGAAGAAACTTGAAAAGCTTACTGTTGTTCTGCACTCTCTTGATAGTCAGTCATCTAATAGACATATTTACCATGCTGAAGACAGGTTTGAGTTTCCTAAATTATAATTATTATTTGGAATGCCTTCATATCTCTTATTTGCATATTAGACCAAGTGAAGTGTTATTGGAAGCATGGGATTTTATTTTCTCTTTTTCTAAAATAACAGCAGCATTTGTCTTAGTTTTCTTTCCATCGTCTCTTTGCTTTTCTTACGCATGTAACCTTCCCTTGAATTATCTCTTTGCCCACTTATGTTGTCATTAAAGTCATTTCTAACGCTAACTCCTTTTCAAAATTATTTGTGGTGTCAACATAATTTTCAAATCCTACCTCTTTATTTTGAAGTTGAAATGACGTATTTAGATCTATTTATCTATTTCCTATCCTTGCAGGGAGGAGGCTAAAGAAATACAATCATGTTAAAAGAAAAGGAAAAAAATGCCTACTTCGGATTATGTTTTGGATGATGAAAAAAAATAAACGTGATTGTATTTCTTTAGCTTCCTCCCAACAAGGATAAGAAATGAATAAATAGATCTAAATACTTCTTTTCAACTTTTTCTCTATCCTTTTTCAATACCCAATAAATACTTAACTCAAACTATCTCACTACTATTCACAGACCTTCTTACTACTATTCACAAAATTCTCATCTCATTTCATTCCCAAGCATCCCTAATAAGCCTCTCTATGTTATCGACTTTACGCATACAATTTGGAATTGCATCCATAGAAAGAATGCCATTTTAGATGGCAACCCTACTCACCATAAACAACTACAAGGGAACATCTCTCTTGCAACAAATAAGTCATATACAAACCATTAATCTCAAACCAACAAGCCCCACTCGGCTTCTAACTCAACACGAGACACAGTAAAATTTAATCGTAGGGACTTTTCATATGATCCCAAGGTAGATAACATTTGTGAGGTTCCCATACAACCATTATAAGCTAGAGAAGCTAGATAAACAACCAATGGTTACAATTAAAATCCCAAGAAAAGA
The DNA here is from genome assembly GCF_004785595.1 of Juglans microcarpa x Juglans regia. NCBI lineage: Eukaryota > Viridiplantae > Streptophyta > Magnoliopsida > Fagales > Juglandaceae > Juglans > Juglans microcarpa x Juglans regia. The sequence continues at coordinate 17,714,530 of NC_054601.1, read as the reverse complement.
GAAAACTAAGAAAAGACAAATGCTGTTGTTTTTAGAAAAAGAAAATAAAATCCAATGCTTCCAATAAAACCTCACTTTTTCAAATATGCAAATAAGGGATATGAAGGCATTACAAATAATAATTATACATTAGGAAGCTCAAACCTGTCTTCAGCATAGTAAATGTGTCTATTAGATGGCTGACTATCAAGAAAGTGTAGAACAGTAGTAAGTTTTTCAATTTTCTTCATTAGACAATGAAAATCCATAATTTAAACCTATTTAAAAACAAATGTAATCTAAAAATCATAAGCTTTACAGTAAAAGTACTCATCTACCTTTTTCTGACTCTACAATTTCTGTAGAATATATCTCATATCTTGGGTCTTCATAAGCATAAGCTCTTACTTATTGTATTTGTTTGTCTCATTCCTGTAACATGAGCTTATAAATCAACTACAATTCACAGCTAAGAAGCCGAAACATCAAAGTATCAGAATTCATTCATATGTTACTCTCATTTGTGGACTCCATCAATAGTTTTTGCTTTCATCTTCCGGAAGTCAAACTCATATGGGTTTCTGAAAGCAGCTTTCTTCCTAAGTTTCTGTCGAGCAAATATGTTCAAAATAAAAACTCGTTAACATACAAACATATATATATATAGCCAATCTACCAGCTAAACATCAAGAAAACAACATGGAGAACTTTGAAACTTTGCCTGTGAAATCTACTCCTTTTTGTGAACTTGTGTACGCTCGACATAATCCTTGTGTTTTTCAAGATGACCAAATTTTCTCCTTGAATGTGAAAAAACTAGAATAGGGATAATCAACAATTATTGGAAACAATTAAGTGTTTTATTAGTTAAATAAAAATAACTATATATCAAGGAAAATATATTTTGCAGCCGTAAACTTTGAGAAAAAATCACCCTAAACTATCAAGCTTATGGTGTAAGGGATAAAGTATCAAGAACATCAAGGAAATGCCACACACCCAGAACAAAATCAGTCTAATGCAAAAAACAGAGAAAAGAGATGGAAAAGAAACCCAAGAATCACTTGTATTAATTCTTGGACTAAGTTTTCGAGGAACCTTCAACCTCTCATACAATTAACTTCAATACTTCAGAGATGAAACTTATCAGAGTTCCCTCTAGGCTTTTATACCAGTTTCCTTTACTAAGAATACAAAAACTACAACGTATTGGCAGAACAACATCCTACGACTCTTATTCTCCTAACGGCAAAAAACACCGTATCACTAATGCCTTCAACGCACTGCTTAATCTTTCAAGTCGTTAATCTCTTATTCACTTAATGAAGTGCAGCATTTTGTTCACCACTTAATATGTTGAGGGATGCATCAATCACTCTCCAAGAATCAGTAGTAAGAGCATTAGCATTGGATTATGCAAATGCAAATGTAAAATTTGCTTAATATGATATGATTTTACATTTGGCTATTCCACTCAAAACTAATTCCCACATTAGATTATCCATCTATTAGCCAAAATAATGATAAAATATTATTAATTTAATATTTTTATTATTTTTTTACCTAATTTATTTTTATCATATTTTACAATTCTACAGTTCATATCTTAATTAACAATCAAATCATAATTAAATTATTTCATCTAATTGCACAAATTCGAGCAAAACATACGACCTTAAGAATTTAAGCTCCGAGGCCTTGGGTTTTGGTAGGGGTGTTAATTGAAACAAAGACTATATCAGCCTCAGCAACATGTTTCTCCACATCAATAGAGTAGAAGAGGTTCTTTCCTCTGCACTGCTTCAGTAGATTTTAGTTTAAATTAGAAATATATGATATAATTGAAAGTGAAATTGAGTAATACTAAGAGAGAGGGAGCAATTTTTCTATCCCCAAAGTGGAGATCACCATAAAAGTTACAGATTTAGAGTTTTCAAGTAGAAGCACATGAATAGGTAATATGTAAATGAATTGCACGCGATTGTCTCATCTAACACAACTAAAAAATGACATAAATGAAGTTCAAATATCATATTCACACCAAAAACATGACAAACAGGAACACATTTGCCCATAAACAAACCCATATGCCCACCATAACAAAAACCCAAAATTTCCATCGCAAATAAGACAAAAGAAACACAATATTATAAATCTCTCAAAGCAGAAATCCAAATCAAACACAACCCACGGTAATTAATAAAAAAATATGTAAATTGGAATGCCTAAATATTCACAAAATTTATAACATTCTCGTACAAACCAGACATATTACTAAAAGGGTCTACTGATCATTGAACCAACAGAATCATCAAATACACTTGAAGCTACAAGAACACTTGATAACCACATGGGTTCTTGCTTATCATTTCAACAATAACACATTATAAGCAAATACAATATTTGTTCCTAATGTCACCAGGTTATGCATTTGGTGCAGTACCAGTTTAGAACCATTCGTCCCAAGAATAACTCCATAAACACTGTTGAGCAATATGTTACCATGCAATGTTTGTATTCCATCAAGTTATGCAATATTTGCTGTAAATCTTTTATCCAATTCAAAATCCATAAAACAAAAAATCTAATATAAAAATATAACAATTTCTTACTACCTTAGCATTAGACCTCTCTGTAGTGAGAAAAGAAGTAAGAATGGTAAAAGGGAAAAAACTGCAGCCTCATAGCACTCTTCTAATTTCATGGAATAAACACACATCGAGAATCTAGATTTTCAAAATTCTAGGGTAACTATAGGTTGGGCTTCTTAACAATTTAGTAAGCTACGATAAAATAAAGGTCATCCGGGAGTGGTAGATTATGGGACTTTTAGAACTATACTGTGCAATTTCCTATAAACCCAGAGAATCCAGAAACACAAAGCAAATAGATCAGCAAAGATCATCAAATCCGAGCAATATCAGATTCATCACCCAAAGAAAAAATCGATAACAACACCGTGACTAGAGCACAAATCGATATGAAAACAACATGTTCAACATTCTGATTATTAACATCATCAAAATGTATGATTTTGGGAGAAACATTAAGGGAAATGCTGTCTGTAAACAAGGGGATTTTTTCTTAGATTCTTCCAAAGCACAAAGAAAAAAGGTAAAAAATATTATCGAAAAATCATCATCATTTCTTGTAACGAGCTACCTCGTCATCGTTGGGTAAGAATCCCGTGATTCGACCTGCCGAATTCTGGTACGCATACATGTTAGGTGCGGCGCAAAAGGAGGAAGATGGTCTAAACTCACTCAGGACTGTTCATCCTGGTTTCGGACAGGATATCCGGGTATACCCAGCCCGGAACCTGAGTTTCAGACCCGGTTTGGAACCCAGGTGAATCTGGATTTTTTGAAACTCAAAATCCGGGTTCCGGCCTATACACTTATATATATATATATATATAACAAAAACCCATATCATTTAGATGCATTTTTTATTATTATTCTAAGAGCCTATATTCTATTGTAAATTTTTCAAGAAAAAATGTTCATATTCTTTTATATATAAAACTAATTACCTTTATAACTAAATGCATCTAAAAAAAATATAATGCAATCACTACATATTTCATTATTTAGTATTTATACATTAGATTACAAAACACAAATTACAATATATAAAATTACATATCAAAAGTGGATTACATAGAGCCACCAATACATAATATGTCTGCTGCATGCAATCAATGCATTCCTCCACAATTGAGTTTAGTTTCTGATGAATTTCTTCTCTCAAAACAGCCATTGTTGGCCCAAGCTTATCAGCAAGATGTATTCAACAGAAAGGTAAAAACTGCAACCCTGTGGCATTAGTTGAATTGGGGACTACATGACCATTCCTTCATTAAAGAAATAATTAAAACATCTATACAAAGGAACAGGAAGTGGGAAACCAACCACAGGTAAATAATTAAAACATACTTAAAGAGACTAGAGAAAGAGGGAGACAAAGACCCGCAACATATTGCTGACATTGTTAGTGCCAAAAACCTTGTGAACAATGACAAACTTTTGAGGGTCATCAGAAGGGACAATGCGGACTCCATTTGGGTCTTACACTTGTACAGTTACATGTGTCCATTACACAACAAACAACATACTTGGTAACCAGAAAATATGTCCATTACTCAACAAATGAACATAATGGCATAAAAGAGTTCAGAAAATACCGAGTCTCCTACAACCAACTTCTTGTGGTTCATGAATGTACTCCACCCAATCGTCAACAGAGCATAATGGCATAAAAGAGTTCATATAGCAAAATAACAAAAAAATCCATGTTTAACAGCATATACTTTATACCCATGTTTAACAAAATAACAAAAAAAAAAAAAAAAACCCCAGATCTATCAAAGATTATTCCATTCAAACATTTTCATCAAAACAGACCTAAATTAATAAAGTAATAAAACGAAAAAGCCCTAAAAAAACTGTTGCAAAGAAAGCAAGCCAAGACCAGCACTACTTGTTGCTCTGAGGGTGAGTTTTTTTTTCCCCTTTTCATTTTCTATACATCACTCCATTCTGGGTCGTTATTCATTTTCTACACAAATGTTACAAAGAAATATTGCCTTGGTTCTTCGTTTTCTACACAAATGTTACCCAAATCACAGAAAACAAACCTTGGGGTCAAGAGGATGACTGCGAGTCAGCAATGACGATGAGGTCAAGAGGATGACGGGATTACTTCGATCGGTACTGAGGGAGGGAGGCTAGGGTTTCTTCAATTAGCACTAAGAGAAGACCTTCAATTCACTCTCTTCAATGAGCGACGGAGCTTTGCTCAGCAGAGACACTACAGTTTCAACGTGAGCAATGAGAGAGAGAGAGAGAGAGAGGGAGAGGGATGGAGACGGATGTGAGATAGAGAGAGAGACGGATAGGAGTCTAGGAGAGTTAGAGATGAAGGCTGAAGCGGCTAGGCACTAGGGTTACGTCTCTTCGAATTTATATAAAACCAGGGCGGTACCGAGTGTTTATTATGGAACTCGGGTTTCATACCCGGGTCTGGACCGGATGAAAACTGTTATTAGAATGCGGGTTTCGGCTGAAAATCGTAACCGGAACTCGGTTATCCGGGTTCCGGACGGGGCCCAAAAAAATCCAGCGCAGATGAACAATCTTAGTCTTAAGGCTTTTTAGGTTTCTTAGGAGTTTATATATGTTTGGTCATTATTTAATTTCTTATGGGCATTTATGTAAACTCACGCATGAGTCATGTGCTGGGTCAGTTATTAGAAATAAGCTTGGGTAATGAGAAGTGTTGAGAAGAGTTGTGAATAGTAAAAATAAATTAATGAAAAATAATAATAGAATATTGAATAGTAGTGAAAAATAATAAATAATAATAAAAAGTAGGTGAAAAGTAATAATAAAGTAATGAATAATAGTGTAGTATTATGAGAATACTTGAGGTATTCTTAGTATCTAAACCTAAGTCTGAAATCCGTTTAGTTAAGAGGCAATGTTGGGCCACGTTTAGATAGTGGGTTAGTTAGTTATTATTTCAGTTGTAGAGTCCATGTTACAAATAGCAGTCCCTGTTTACAAGTTGAATTAATGAAAATCTCGATTTCATCCAAATGAGTGTGTGGGGTTAGAACCAGAGTTCTTATGTTTTTATATTCATCACTTATGGGTTACACTTAACAGTTCTTAGAGCCACATTCCTGCGACATAACGGAGGGGGCTAGGCATGCCCAGCTCGTGGAGACAATCTTAGTATTAAACGGAGAGAATACGCACCTACGAGAAGAACATGAGAGACAAAAAGGGATGTTAGAAGCAATGTTAGAGCAGCTAAACAATTTGGCTTCCACATATGAGCAACTAGCCGTGATGCACAACTCAAGTGAAGGATCTTCTAATCAGAACCCAAAGATTAGTAACAATCCTTTATTTGAAGGAAATAGGTGTATAGAAGCTAGATCTCTTAGATTGAAACTCCCCAAGTTTAATGGGGCTAATCTAGCTGAATAGATTTTAAAAGCAAACCAATTTTTCTCCTATTATAACACCCTAGAGGACCAAAGGCTTCAAATAACATTCTTTCACATGGAGGGTAAAACCCTCTCATGGTATTCTTGGCTCATGGACTCAAACCCAATTTCTACTGGGGATGCGTTTGTTACTGCATTAAGGGTAAGGTTTGGACCTTCAGCCTATGATTATGGATCCATATGAATGAATTGCAAGAGAAATCCCATTACCTTCACTGACTTAGGTATCTGAGGCGTTCCCCCAAACCCCCAAGCCTATTTTCTCTTTGGTTGCAGGTGATCGTGTGTGAGAAGTTGTGAAACATATCCTTAACAGTTGGCACCGTCTGTGAGATCTGTTTGTCCTACAACCAGTGTGTTTTTCACATGTCCATCACTACTCGATCTCAAGCAACCAGAGACTAGGAAGTGATGTGGCGAAATATGGAGGGAAGGCTCGCATAAATAGAAGAAGTAGTGAAGAAGCTTACTACCAAGGTGGTGGAGTCACTGCAAAAGAGAATGAAAAAGATGCATCATGGCCTGCGCTGCCTAATTGATAGGTATGAGGAGATGGCAAAAAAGATAGGGACATCTTCCTTGGTTGATCAGCTGCTAACCAGCACCAATCTATAGCGTAGAAATCATGGCGATACCGTTGCCACCAAAATTCACAGTCTCATCAATAGATATGTATGACAGATCTAAAGTCCTAGTTGAGTATTTGGAAACCTTCAAAACTCACATGATGCTCCATGGGTTCCCTAGAGAGATTGCATGTATGGCTTTCCCTTTGACTTTCAAGGGAATGGCCTGAGGGTGGTTCGGGGCACTGCAGCCAAGATCCATAAACAACTTTAAAGAACTGCGTAAGTAATTCTTAACCTAGTTTATGGCCAGTAGAAGGCGAAGGAGGCCGGCAGCATACCTACTGACAGTAAAGCAAAGGGAAGAGGAGAGCTTGAAAGCATATCTGCCATGGTTCAATAAGGAAAGAATGACAACTGATGACCAAGATGAAAATATCATGTTGGCCGCTCTACTAGGGTGCATTTGGCCGATGAGTCCTTTTATAGTCGAGTTGGCTAGGAAGACCCCCTCCACTTTACTAGAATTTATGGACAAGACAGACGATTTCGTCAATGCCAAAGATACGCTAATCGCCTTAACTGCTAGATCACAATGAAAGAAGGAGCATGTGTTGAAGGGGGGGGGGGGTCCAAAAAGAGATCGAAAAGGAGGATAGAAGGTGAGAAGAGGCCAACACGAAGGAAGGCGAGACACTCACATAGGGCGACATAGCAGTAATCATGTACACTATTCTAGTGTGCATAATCAAGATAAGGTAAAAGGGTCCAGGTGTGGTGATGATACGAATGGAGTGAGAGCCCAAAAAGAAGGGGATCACCAAAAAAAGGAAGGAGATCGCAAGAATCGTGAGATTGGCGTCCTAGGCAGGACATGGATCAAAGACATCTACCATTGGGAGAGATACCAACGATCATCGGAGAATATGTTGAAGGTGGCCCAACTTCCTCTGGGAGGAAGGCGTATGTTAGGTGGGCAAGGTACGAGAAAGTATACAATGTAGAAAGACCTATCAAGCAACCTCGAATACAATTCTCTCCCACGATCTCTTTTGAAGATGATGATTGACGAGGAGTAGTTTATCTGCATGATGACACGTTAGTAGTGACAATGCTGGTGGAAAATTATGCCACATGGAGGATATTGATCGATAATGAGAGTTTAGCAGACGTCTTGTTCTGGGATGCCTTCACAAGAATGGGAAATCAGTGTAGACCAGCTATGCCCAGTGCCGACTACATTGAAAGGTTTCACTAGGAAAGTAGTACAACCCATAGGGTCTATCACGTTACCGATGTCAGTAGGGGCAGGACCCCCCCGCCCCCCCCCTCCAAAAAAAAAAAAATCGTATAGAGAGTAAAATTCAAGCCATCGTAGCCTTCCTTACACAAATCGAACCACCACCTCGCTAGAAACCACCACAGAAGACGCCGCCAGTAAATCTTTCCTCCACCCATGCGTGCATAGACCCATCTGTAACGTACAGATCCTCAAATTAGGATATAAAATAGTTTTAGTCTATTTATTTAATTTAAGTATAGTTATTATTCAACGTTTTTTATATATCGAATACTATTAATATTATTTAAGAGATAAATGTAAGTAAATTATGAATTTAGATTTTTGCTAAGCTTTTTTTTTTTACTAAACAAGTTTCCCTTAAAATGTACTTCTAATTTTTATGTTAAAGTCTTAGCAACCGGATAAATTTTATGTATTTATTTAAGAAAAAATTTTCTTACAAACGATTTTGTATGCTAATATCACATATAAGATATTCGTTTAATAAAATAATATAAATTAAAGATAAAAATAATTTTCGTAAGATAAAATACTTTATTCTTCTCTCAAATTTTATTTTTTTATTTATTTCTTTATAATAAAAAGAATTATATAAATATTGATATACGGTTTTGGTGCCGCAAACCGCTTCTGAAAAACTCTAAACACTGGTACAACCGTGGATTTAGATGGCCCCTCCATCTCCTGCTTCGCGCACGAACCGTAAGCCCCCTCCTTCTTCGACGCCGAACCCTAACCCTCACCCACGACAGTCGCAACAGTTCTTCTTGGTCATGGATTCATAGTCGGCGGCTTCTACTAGCAGACAGTGAGTACTTCCTCCTTCCTCATGGATTCATTTTCATTTTCGTTCGTTTGTTGGCAAAATGGGGGATGTATTTGTTGTGCCAAACGAATCCAAGGTAACAGGAGCAAATGTTAGGGACGGATTCGTCCTGACTGGTACAATTGGTTTCTATGCTTGCTTCTGGTTCACAAGACTCATCTACTCATCAGTGAAGATTGATTAGTTGTTTTCAAAGTGACAATGGAGTGGCCGTTTGGTACTGGCTGAGGAAGCACACAGTTTCACTTGGGATGGAAAATAGCATGAATCCTTCTGAACTTACCAGTTGGGTTCAGTTTTGAATTTTAAATCACAGAAATTGCTATTATTGTTAGTTTTCCCTATACAGGTTCTTTGGCAGTTCTAGTTCTCACGCTTCTTCCCAAACCCCACCTCTTTGTGTTTTTTTTTTTTCCTCTCTCTCTCTCTCTCTCTCTCTCTCTCTCTCTCTCAATGTTATTGCTCTGTATTAGACATTTGAGGGTGTTGTTAAGCAATCCCCCGTCCAAAATGCTTATTTTCGAATGAAGAATGAATTATTTTGTGTCAATGTTGCTGGTTGTTCTTGTTCTGCCATTCCTTCCCTCTGGATCCTTCACAATATTGTGGTCCGTATTTATACTGGCATCAACACGCTTTTTAGTATGATATAACTGAAAAGTAGTTAGAAGTTTATTCAGTTCAACCTCACAAGCCTCGGGTGTTTTTTTTAATAATATAAGCGCTGACGGCGTGCACATGCAGGCACAACTTGTGCCTGTATGTAGCAGTAGAACCAGTGCTTTCCATAATTACATAGATTCCTTTTAAAACTAAATTACCTTACTGGCCTCGCACCCTTTCTCTTTCATCTGCTTTACTCTCACCGAATACCACTTGCTTTCTTTTGCCTTCATTTGCTTTATTCCAGCATTTGGAGTTTTCTAGAAAGAAATTTTGTGTTTAGGAAAGTGGGCGTTGGGTTTAATTCCCGTCGGTCATCCGGCCGAACCCCTGCTAGTTGTAACCCATTACAATGATGGTGTAAGCTAATTACTATTGTTTAGACTGATTTTTATACACTGGATTTTTGGTTGGTGACAAATGATCGTAGTCTGAATGTGTGTAACTTTTTTTATCTTGGTTTTGTGTTAATTTTTGAGTGATTCTAGTGATTTTTTGCTGCCCATATTGTGTTTGACAGAATGTTTACTTCACCAAATAGATATTGTTTTTGTTGATCGAATGTAGGGATGATGTGTGAGGATGATGGTTATAGTGTCTGATTGTGTGTAATTTTTTTTTTTTTTTTTTTTTTTTTTTTTTTTTTTTTATCGTGGTTTTGTGTTGATTTTTTAGTGATTCTAGTGATTTTTTTGTGTGCACATGTTGTGTTTGACATACTTAATATTACTTCACCTTTCATCAAAAAAAAAAAAATTACTTCACCAAATGGACTTCCATGCCTTTTAACTCAGAAAACAGAAAAGGTAGATTCTTCATTTGGTTCCATGCCTTTTAACTCAAAAAATCAGATTACCAATTGAATAATATCAATCCTATAATATAATTCTGGTCTTTATATACTCATAAAAAAATATTGATATGTTTATGCCTCTCTGTCGTATTCACTTCAATAATATAAAATTTGCTCTCTAGTTTTGCTCACTTTTGAAGGAAGTCCAGTTTCTTTGCTATCTTGCTGTTGTTGCTGGTGATTTAATTCAACATGTCGTCGCTAAGGAGTGCTATCGGTAGACGAGCTCAAAAAGAAAGATCTCAACCGTGAATTGGCAGACTCACCCTTCGCTGTACATTTCAAATATATAAGGGGAAACTATGTTTTTCAAAATGAACTGTAAATATTTTTTTTTACAATTTGTACTCCAAACTACCAAAATTTTCAATTTACACCATAAGTCTTGATCGTTTAGGGTGATTTTTTTTCGTGATTTTTTTTCAAAGTTTACGGGTGCAAAATATATTTTCCTTAATATATAGTTATTTTTCATTAACTAATAAAACACTTAATTGTTTCCAATAATTGTTGATGATCCCTGTTCTATTTTTTAGGCATTTAAGGAGAAAATTTGGTCTTCTTGAAAAGCACAAGGATTATGTCGAGCGGGCACAAGTTTTTCACAAAAAGAAGTAGACTTTGCAGGTAAAGTTTCAAAGTTCTCTATGCTATTTTCTTGATGTTTAGCTGGTCGATGGGCTAAATATATATATATATATATATATGTTAACTATTTTTTATTCTGAACATATTTGCTCGACATAAACTTAGGGAGAAAGCTGCTTTCAGAAATCCAGATGAGTTTTACTTCCGGATGATGAAAGCAAGATCTGTTGATGGAGTCTACAAATTAAAGTAACATATGAATGAAATCTGATACTTTGATGTTTTGGCTTCTTAGTTGTGAATTGTAGTTGGTTTGTAAGCTTTTGTTGCATGAATGAGACAAACAAATACAATATGGAAGAGCTTATGCTTATGAAGACCCAAGATATGAGATATATTCTTCAGAAATTGCAGAGTGAGAAAAAGGTAGATAAATACTTTTACTGTAAGGCTTAAGGTTTTTAAATTACATTTGTTTTCAAGTAGGTTTTAATTATGGATTTTCATTTTCCAGTGAAGAAATTTGAAAAGCTTACTGTCGTTCTGCACTCTCTTGATAGTCAGCCATCTAATAGACTTGTTTACTATGCTGAAGAAATGTTTGAGCTTCCTAAATTATAATTATTATTTGTAATGCCTTCATATCTCTTATTTGTATATTTGATAAAGTGAGTTGTTATTGGAAGCATGAGATTTTATTTTCTCTTTTTCTAAAATAACGAAGACATTTGTATGTTCTTCATTTTCTCTCTGTCGTCTCTCTGCTTTTCTTACATATTTATAACAAACTGGTATTACATGTGTAAGAAAAGTAGAGAGACAACGGAGAGAAAACTAAAAAAAGACAAATGCCACTGTTATTTTAGATGAGAAAATAAAATTCTATGCTTCCAATAACATCTCACTTGGTCATATATGCAAATAAGGGATATGAAGGCATTGCAAATAATAATTATAATTTAGGAAGCTCAAACATGTCTACAACATAGTAAATGTGTCTATTAGATAGTTGACTATCAAGAGAGTGCAGAACGGCAGTAAGCTTTTCAAGTTTCTTCATTGGACAATAAAAATTCATAATTAAAACCTACTTGAAAACAAATGTAATTTAAAAACCATAAGCTTTAAGTACTCATCTACCTTTTTCTCACTCTGCAATTTTTGAATAATATAATCTCATATCTTCGGTTTTCATAAACAAGAGCTCTTCCTTAGCGTATTTATTTGTCTTATTTCTATAACAGAAGCTTACAAATCAATTACAATTCACAGCTAAGAAACCAAAATATCAAAGCACCAGAATTCATTCATATGTTACTCTAATTTGTGGGCTCCATCAACAGCTTTTGCTTTAATCATCCGGAAGTAAAACTCATTTGAGTTTCTGAAAACATCTTTATCCCTAAGTTTATTTCTAGCAAATAAAAAATAGTTAAATATATATATATATATATATATATATATTATTTAGCCCTTCTACCAGCTAAACATCAAGAAAACTGTATGGAGAACTTTGAGACTTTACCTGCAAAGATGTAAATACCAGTTGTTCCGTATCCATATAGAGTTTCTCCAACTGACTCACTCTATTCCTCCTTGCTTCCAGCTCTTTATAGGAAACAGCAGTTTTGATACATATCGAAATCAAGGTTATGTCACTAACAAACAACTGGTTCCTAATAATCATCATGCTGACAACAACAATAGTATAAAGCTAAACAGAGTTGAGAAACGAAATATTGAAATTAAGAAGCATTTCAAATATCAAATAGACATTAGAATTCAAGGTTTTAAAAAGCAGTATGTAACTTTTGCCCCTATGAAATGACAAATTCGGGTTCATTTCGACTCATTGATATTGTTTTTTAGCTTCGTTTCCATAAAAAGGCAACAAATGATAACAAAAGCAGTTACTAAATGTAATAAATTTTACAAAAAGAAAACATAAATTAATGGAAACATAACTCCAAAACAAAATTATGGCAATTAACACTAATCATATGCCAACACCCATGGTCACTCTCCAATATGGTTGCTGCAACCAACACTGTCGGGATTCATTACCACTGCCTCACCATCATACACGTGTGCACCATACATGGATACATTTTGGCCATGCAGTAATTATAATCGGAAAGTTGGAGCTTTATGAGGATAAGGCCAAAATGGTACAGTAATAACATGAAAACCCTATAGCTTCTCCATTGTGTTTTAATCTTGAGTTAGTCTAATTTGAAAACTGCTAATGCAACTCTATGTAGTTATATTTTAAAAAAATTTAAAATTACAATAATATTTATTTTAAAATGATTTTTTTTTTATTCTCATTTATCAATAAGATTGCATACACAATCTCTACTTAGAACTACAAATAGAATTTCTCTTTATTTTTCAATCCCAACACTCCACCGGTCCTACCCTACAAAACTACATACCACACACAACACATCCTTGCAACCCAGTCTTACAATATATGCAAACCCTCACCACCATCATTGCTCCAGCTCTATGTCCTAACACCGATGTGATCACTCAAAACAAGAAGAGGGTGATAGCAACAGTGAAAAGAAGAGAAAAAAAAAAAGAACAAGCAAAAGATATTTTTGTTTGATATGCATGCAAGAGAGAGATAGAATCATAGAATAACTATGGAGAGAGAGAGTATGAATTTGTTGCTCGAGTTTTTTGGTGTTAGGGAGAGGAAGGGATTTTTATTGGAGTAGCAGAAGAAGAAATGAGAAGTACAAATTGTTACTTAACTCATTATAAGTCAGATCTCAAGAAAACAATGTAACTGAAAGACGAACACAATGTTAATCAATTAGATCCTAGAATGATCACATGTAAGAAGAGTAAAATTTTAAGATCCAAATGAATAAAAATAATTCAGTCAATCAATCTATATCAATAATTAGTTATATTTTGACTTTGCCTTCTACTATCATCGAAAACATCATCAGAAGTAGGCATTTTTCTACTTTTCTTTGAGAGTGATTGTATTTCTTTAGCTTCCCTGCAAGGATAAGAAATAGATAAATAGATCTAAATACTTAATTTCAACTTTTTCCCTATCCTTTCCCAAAACTTAATAAATACTTAACTCAAACTATCTCACTACTATTCACAAACCTTCTTACTACTATTAACAAAATTTTCATCTTATCTCATTCTCCAAGCATCCCCTAATAAGCTTCTCCAAATTATCGACTTTATGCATACAATTTGGAATTGCATCCATAGAAAGAATGCCATTTTAGATGGCAACCCTACTCACCATAAACAACTACAAGGGAACCTCTCTCTTGCAACAAATAAGTAAGATAGAAATCAAAGTTTTAAAAATCGTTTTGTACCGGCCGGTACTGCCGATATTTGCCGTACCGGCCACTGGGCCGGTACAGATACTACCTGTATTTCGTACCGGCTTAAATACCGGCCGTACCGGCCGGTACCGACCGTTTCGGTCTAAATTTCGGCCTTCATTTTTTTTTTCTATTTTTTCAAACTACAAGTTCATTTTTTGACCCCTAATTTAGACTAGACTATTTATAATTTATATATATGTATGTATTTATATATAATTTATTTATATATAAACTATTATTTTAGAATATAATTGTTATATATATTTATATATATAATTTATTCATATATCGACTATCCCGAAACGGTACACGAAACGGTATCGGTACCGAAATATTTCGTTCCAGTGCCTTGACCGGTACGCTATCCGGTACGGTATTCAAAACATTGATAGAAACAAGTAATCTCAAACCAACAAGCCCCACTTGGCTTCCAACCCAACACCAGACAGTAAAATTTAATTATAGGGATTTTTTATATAATCCCAAGGTAGATAACATTTGTGAGTTTCCCTTACAGCCATTATAAGCTAGACAAGCTAGATAAACAACCAATGGTTCCAATTAAACTCCCAAGAAAAGAGAAAACTAAGAGAAGACAAATGCCGATGTTTTTAGAAAAAAATAAAATAAAATCCCATACTTTCAATAAAACCTCACTTTGTCAAATATGCAAATAAGGGATATGAAGACATTACAAATAATAATTATAATTTAGGAAGCTCAAACCTGTCTTCAACATAGTAAATGTGTCTATTAGATGAGAGACTATCAAGAGAGTAACCTTTTCAATTTTCTTCATTGGACAATGAAAATCCATAATTAAAACCTAGTTGAAAACAAATGTAATCTAAAAACCATAAGTTTTACAGTAAAAGTACTCATCTACCTTTTTCTGACTCCGTAATTTCTGAAGAATATATCCCATATCTTGGGTCTTCATAAGCTCTTCGGTATTGTATTTGTTTGTCTCATTCTTGTAAGAGAAGCTTATAAATCAACTACAACTCATAGCTAAGAAGCCAAAACATCAAAGCATCAGAATTCATTCATATGTTACTCTAATTTGTGGACTCCATCAACAGTTTTTGCTTTAATCATCTCGAGGTAAAACTCATATGGGTTTCTGAAAGCAGCTTTCTCCCTAAGTTTTTGTCGAGCAAATGTGTTCAGAATATAAAAAATAATTAACATATATATATTTAGCCCATCGACCAGTTAGACATCAAGAAAACAACATGGAGAACTTTGAAACTTTACCTGCAAAGTCTACTCCTTTTTGTGAAAAACTTGTGCTTGCTCAACATAATCCTTGTGCTTTTCTAGAAGACTAAATTTTCTCCTCGAATGCGAAAAAAATAGAACATGGATCGTCAACGATTATTGGAAACAATTAAGTGTTTTATAAGTTAAATAAAAATAACTATATATCAAGGAAAATATATTTTGTTGCCGTAAACTTTGAAAAGAAATCACCCTAAACTATCAAGACTTATGGTGTAAGGGATAAAGTACCAAGAACATCAAGGAAATGCCAGACATCTAGAACAGAATCAATCTAATGCAAAAAACAGAGAAAAAAGATGGAAAAGAAACCCAAGAATCACTTGTATTAAATCTTGGATAAGGTTTTCGAGGTACCTTCAACCTCCCATACAATTTGTTGTGAAATGTTGTGCAAAACACACACACCAACGATGGCAAATAAAGTGAAAGGAACACAATCAAACACACGACGTACAATATACGTGGTTTGGCAAATTGTCTACGTCCACAGAGCTGCAGAAATCTTATTAACCAGAGGAGATTACAATCACTCAATCTCAACTCACACTCTATAGGGTTTTTTGCTCTCTCACACATTATGCACTCACTAGACAATTGTTCTCTCTTAAAATATGCTTGAGGCCGTATAAAACAAATCTAATATGATATATTTATAGAAAACGGCGCTGAAAACCCTAATCTGGCAAAATCTGTGTACTTTGCTCGAGCGGGGTGTTAAGGGAACAGCCAAATCAACATTGGCTCGAGCGGGGTGTCGAGTGGGTGTCGAGCGAACACTAGGATTTGTGTCTCGCTCGAGCAAGGTGTCGAGCGGGACTCAAGTGAACTCTCGAACTTGAAGACTGGGTCTCCACATGCCAGCCATTGTTTTCAGCCAAATCCTATCATCTCTGCAGCTCACAAGTTTCATCTTTAAGCTTGAAGACACACTGAAGTCAAGCCCAACTTCAGTCTTCCACATACATCACCCTTAGTCAACATATCCATAGGGCGACTCACAACTCCCACTGCACTAAGAATATCCGGTCTCGAACCGATCTTGGCAACCTTAGCCAACTTTCCCAGGCTTTAATGAGGAATGACAAAGCTGACTCACTTTGACTTCCTCACATGTTTTGTGCAATTAAGCTTGCCGTTTTGCACTCTTTTATTACCCTGCACTTCACTGAACCCTGATGTTAAATACAAAGAGTTAGATCTCTTACCATACGCTAAGACCAACGCACCTTTAGTTATCTTCCAAGCTCTTTCAGAGAATGCTACTACAAAACCTCTGTCATCAAGCTGTTCCACAGAGATCAGTTTTTTTTTTTCAGATTTGGAACATGTCTGACTTGTTGTAAAGTCCACACGCTCATGTTTGGAAGTGTGATGTGCACATCACCCACTCCCATTACATCCAGTGCCTCTCCATTAGCTGTATACATCTTCCCAAAATCACCAGCAACATAATTCTGCATGATTTCTCGATGTGAGGTGCTATGGAATGAAGACCCTGAATCCAATACCCAATCATCAATCGGATTGTATACTGCAAGAAGTAAAGTATCATGAATTTCTTCTGCGACTACATTCACAGCATCATCCTCAGCACTTTCTTGATTCCTGTCATATCCTCTGCCCCTATTGTCAACAATCAGGGCCGATCCAGAACCCTATGACTCACCCGAGTCTCTCCTACGTATCTCTTTAGCAAGTACCATGTCACGTATGTTGTCATAATTCAGTTTCGTCTTGTCAGCTAAACTACTCACAACTATCCTCATGGCCTCCCAACTATTTGGCAACGATGCCAATAGAATCAACACTCTGATCTCATCATCAAACTCAATCTCTACAGAAGACAGTTGATTTGTGATCGTATTGAATTCAATCAAGTGTTGGGCTACAAACACACCTTTCGACATCTTCAAATTGAACAATTTCTTCATTAAGTGCACCTTATTGTTCGCAGATGGCTTTTCATACATACTTGACAAAGTCGCCATGAGATCCACCGTGGTTCTCTCCTTACTGACATTGTGTGCCACTATTCTGGACAAGGTCAGCCAAACAAACCCTAGAACCTATCGATCTAACAGGGTCTACTCAGCATCATCCATGCTCTCCGACTTTTTTCCCAACAGTGGAAGGTGGAGCCTCTTCCCATAGAGATAGTCCTCGATCTACATCTTCCAGTACCCAAAATCAGTGCCGTCGAACTTCTCGATCCTGGGTGCGATCACTTTATCTCCAACCATCATCCTTTAAATCTAACCTTGGCTCTTGGTACCAGTTGTCAAATGTTGTGCAAAACACACACACCAACATTGGCAAATAAAGTGAAAGCAACACAATTAAGCACACGACGCATAATATATGTGGTTCGGCAAATTGCCTACGTTCACAGAGTTGTAGAGATCTTATTAACCAGAGGAGTTTACAATCACTCAATCTCAACTCATACTCTCTAGGACTTTTTGCTTTCTCACACAATATGCACTCACTAGAAAATTGTTCTTTCTCAAAATATGCTTGAGGCCGTACAAAACAAGTATAATATGATATATTTATAGCAAACGGCGCTGGAAATCCTAAATTGGCAAAATTTGAGTACTTCGCTCGAGCGGCGGATCGAGCGCTCCTCGAGTGAACAACCAAATCAACATTGGCTCGAGTGGGGTGTCGAGTGGGACTCAAGCGAACTCTCGGACTTGAAGTTCACTCGAGCGGTATATCGAGTGATGTCGAGCGAACTTCGCTCCAGCGCACTGTCGAGCCAACTTTCAGCAAACACCTTTTTCAGCTCCAAAACCAGTCTCCATGTACACCCCTACACAACCAACTTCAATACTTCAGATATGAAACTGATTAAAGTTCCCTCCAGGCTTTTATACTAGTTTCCTTTACAAAGAATACAAAAACTACAACATATTGGTAGAACAACATCCTTCGACTCTTATTCTCCTAACGGCAAAACGCACCGTATCACTAATGCCTTCAACACACCGTTTAATCTTTCAAGTCGTTAATCTCGTATTCACTTAAGGACGTGCACCGTTTTGTTCACCACTTAATGACTTGAGGGATGCATCAATCACTCTCCAAGAATTAGTAGTAAAGTTGTATACCTCAACTTGGTAATGCTGCAGAGAATCGAAGTACATGATTTTAACCACCTTGAAGTCATTGGTGTTGAGATCAATACCAAAGTCGAAATCGAAAAACGTGGGGCAAAAATTAGGCGGGCGAGGAACAAACGGAAGCCTTTTTGATTCTCTGGTTGCAGGATTCCAAGGCACTATCTCCCAAGCCCGGTCTTGAGCAATATCAACACTACAATCTATTCCATTACAGGAAGCGAAGAAAAGTACTGGGTCAATATCTTCTGAGAACAATTGTGGGACGAGATGTATGTTGCCGGAAAACTCTAGGGTGTCATTAGAGTGCATGGAGAAACGTGGGGTAGTTGTTGCTCGTCAATGCTCAAGGATGACTCGACGGTAGTGATTGCGATTGTGATCAGAAATGGCGAAAGTGTGGTGCTTTGTGATGAAATGAGGGTTTTTAATGAGAGCATACTAGGCTTTATGTTAAGAACCTTCCCAGTTGATACACTACAGTCTGCTTATGATGTAAAATGCTGCAGAAACAAGTAACCAAATGTTGTAAGCTATAAGGAAATGGATGCAAAGCAAGTGTTTGATAAAAATCCTCAAAGGGAAATTGTATTTTCACGTTGGGAACATTCGAGGTATCCCTTCCTCCAAATTGTTTCTAGAGACAAGAAGATTCTAGATCATTTTCTTCTGATCTCCCCGTCTCTCCTATATCCCCCTTTCCCGTAACTAATTCTTGCCCCTTTAATAAACTTAGATACAAAGCTGGAATGGAAATAACAGTAACTAAAGTGCACTATTTGGGACAACTCTAGAAACGTTGCATTTTACACTTATGAAATAAACGACGGTTGCTAATTAAAAAAGCTAAAAGACAGCAGCTCTCCACTCC
The DNA here is from genome assembly GCF_004785595.1 of Juglans microcarpa x Juglans regia. NCBI lineage: Eukaryota > Viridiplantae > Streptophyta > Magnoliopsida > Fagales > Juglandaceae > Juglans > Juglans microcarpa x Juglans regia. The sequence goes on along the minus strand of NC_054601.1, from coordinate 17,695,100 downwards.
CCAAATGGTGAGTTTTGAGTCCCAATTTATTCTTTCATTTCATCCATATTCAACGGCGCCGTTTCTAGTTTAGAAGACTTCAAATCTTTTCACTTCGACTCGTTGAACTCAGAACCCCTTCCCACTTCGACTTCATCACTTCAGTTCCAACCTAGGGTTCCTAACACTTTACTCACAGACTTAAATCGTATCAACGATTTTACCGGCAGTGTTGATAGAATTTCAGTCACCACGTCTTCTGGGATATGACGGCTCAACATTCTTAATTTCACCACCGGTTGAGAGTACAAAAAAGTATTACTTATAGTGGATTTGAATTTAATTTAAAGCTTCCCATTTCTTTATAAAAATATTTGCTACCTGTAATTTAAGATTTTCTGTAAAGACGCTTTGCTGTAATGTTTTAACCCTTTTTTTTTTTTGATAAGCTGTAATGTTTTAACCCTAGACATTAAGCAATTCCATACTTGTCGTTGCGTTGTCAATCTGTGCAAAACCAATGCAATAAATGCTCATATCTGGGCAAGTTTTGTCCTTAATGTGAGTTTTAATGATAGATTTAATGCTGAAAATTTATATAAGATTATTTATTAGAGCTTTCTATATATTAATTTCTCTTTTATTTTACCGATAAATTAATAAGATGCGATTGGTTCAGATAAATAGAAATGTTCTGACTTCAACTTATCATATGAATAACTCATATCTCAACGTAAAATTTTAATACATTATTAGTCCCGTTTGGTTATCCATATGAAATAAAAGTTAAAAGTCGAATAAAATATTCTTAAAATAAATTTTTTTAATATTATGTTTATTTTAAGATTTGAAATAATTGAATTGTTTATTATATTTTATATGAAAGTTTAGAAAAATTATAATAATTAGATAAGAAGAAATAAAATGAGATAATTTGTGTTATGTAACCAAACGATCTGTAAAGTTCGACTTCGAATAACTTGCACAAGATTGATGATTAAATAATTTTGAATAATACTATTTGGTCATTTGAAACTTACCACTCAAATGACCGCTTGAAGTGGCACTACCATATGATGCCATGTGGTTTATTAAAAAAATTAAAAACAAAAACACAAAAATAATAGAGAAAACCTAGAGTTAAATCTTCCCTTTTATATTTTTAGATTCCGTTTTGTTTAGAAGATATATATATTTTTTAATTTTTTTAATAAATTATGTTGTGCTATAGATACTAAGTCAAGCGGTAAGTTTAGATGGCCAGTAGTCGTACTTCTCAATAACTTTTAATATTAGCTATCAAGTTTCATTTATCCTAATATATATATATATATATAATATGTATGATAGTGATAGTGTAGTGTGTACATATAATTTTTTTTTTTAAAGGTGTGTACATATAATTGATTATTACTTTATTAATATTATTTTTAATAGATTATTAGTCTATTAATATTCTTGAATTTAACTATATAAGCTTTAAACTTTTTATATAAATATATATGATCAACATATAAATATATATATATATATATTTTATGAATAGTACAGTCTATTCATATTCAATAGTTGAATACATGTCATGAAATGATATAAATTTAAATTTACAGTCTCTTCTGACTTGATATGTATTTAAAATTACCATTAGATAAAAGAAATAACCTTATAAACGGTCCGACTATCGATTCCCAAAAAGGCCTTCCAATAGAAACGTGTCACGTACGCTTTCCATTTTAGCTACGTTGTGACGGCACCCCAGCAGAAAACCTCTCACACTTTAGAATCTCAGATCTTAGTCCTTTTGTTCCCCCTCGCCCACCCCTCACCTCCCTCTCGGTCGCAGCTCGGCAAAACTCATAACAGAATTGCAACAACCTCTCGCCCACCCCTCGCCCACCTCTCGGCAAAACTCAGAACAAAATCGTTGTTGTTGCTTTTTTGTTGCTGTAATAACTGTGTTTGATGATGAGAAATGCTGAAAGTTTGAATGAGTCGAACTTGAGAATCCATGACATTTTTTAAGCTGATATTGTTTGACCTTCAGTCTAGTTTATTTGTTGATATAAAATTCATGCGTTTTTCAGGTTTTAGAATATGATATCCCAGAGAAACTGCTGTCAAATGAAGAAAGTGCTTTCTCTAATATGGTTCAAAGTACAGGGGCAACAAATGCTCAATACTTACATAGCTTGGTACTTAGGGTAGAAGAAGAAAACAAGTTGGCAAGAGAGAACAACCGGGTTGATAGGCAGAGGAGATGGCTTGCATCTTCCCGACGGGCTGTTGCTACCAAGTTTGTCGTTGCTGTTAGCCTTACCTCATTAAAGAATGATCTTCAACATTTGGAAGGAGGGTAGGAGATGTGTTCGTAGATTTAGCTTGAAGACTTTTCAAGAAAGGTTGAAGAAATATTGGCAGGAAAAAAAAAAAAAAGGCTCCAATTGATCTAGTGTAATAAGCTTCATGCTGGTTTGGTAGACTTGCTAATGTGTTGTAATTCTAACTGAAGGATGTTAAGGCTAAAAAGCAGCCCGACCGGTCCAAAGCAAACCTGTAGATGAAAATGACTATTATATAAAAGTTACCTTTAGAAATAACGATCAATATATAAAAGATTCATAAAATAGCAAATCTAACTATTGAGTTTTAATGTTTCAAAAAATAAAAAAACTATTGAGTTTTAAAAACTTGACCGTTAAGTTTTGAAATATGACTTTTAAATATGTAAAATATAAAAAAATATCAGAGAAATATTAAAAACATTATTTTAATGGTTTAATCAGTTATAGATAATCTAATTTGGGATATATAGGTAGGGCTGGTAATAATTTATACGACTCGTTAAACAACATGACACGAAATAATAGAATTAAAGTTGTGCATATTTAAATTTGGGTCAATCCAATTAACCCAATCTGACAGGATACTGAATGGGCTAGATATGAGTTGACTTCGGCGATTAATAAGTCAACTTATGCGACTGATTATATATAAATGTTTTTTTTAAATAAGATTATAAATTATATTTTATATAATATATATATATATATATATATGAGTCGTGTTATACAGAAGAGTAAAGGAGTAAAATATGGAAATTAAATTATAAAATTAAATATTTTTAAATGATATACAAAAATGTGAAATTTATGTCAGAATTTTTCGGTGAACCTACTATAGAGAGGAGTGCAAAGTTTGAAATTTTTGTATTTTCAAAAGAAAATCGGTATCAATATTCTGAAAAGTATAGTTACTTTTTGCATAGTTTTGATATCGATTTTCTTTTGAAAATACAAAAGATGTGATTTCAAATGAAATCATCGAGAAATGCTTCTTTTTTTTTTTCATTTCAAATTTTTTAATCCTCAATCACACTTGTTGATGTATCATATTGTTAGCACCTGCTATTTAAGTAGCTAATAAACGAAACCACTTAAATTTTTAGTATTTCTCTTTTCCAAGCCAATGCCATTTTCTTGTTGACCACATCTAGAGCTAGTTTCCATGATTTTGTCTTGCCTTCGGCTGTGGAAGGACTTTATTACACCACCATAAGGGCCCGAGGGATAGTATCATGGGGCTTAGGTCTCAGTAGCCCCAATAGGGTAGTCCATTTGGGGCCCAAAACACCTCCGGCCTGACAAAGTTCGTACCAGCTTGCTAACCGCCTAAACGCCTGCCCATTTATCTTGGGAAAGTTGGGATATTCATTAAAAATAAATATATAGCCCGAATATCCCATGGTTCAAAATTCAAATGGTTGTTCCAGATGAACAAAAGTCCTATTTAAAGAGTTCAGGTACGCTAATACGCCTCTGGGATATCTATTGATACGAACTTTGGCATCGGAGGTGTCTTCTAACCCCCCAAGCCACTTTACTCTTTGGTTGCAGGAGGTCGGGAGCGCATAGCAGTGAAATATGTCCTCAACAATTGGCGACATCTGTGAGATGTTCTATCCTAAAGATTAGTGTGCTTTTCACATGCCACCATAATTCGATCTCAGGCAACTAGAGACCAGGAGGAGACATCTCGAAACATGGAGGGAAGACTCGTAGAGATGGAAGAAGTGGTGAAGAGGGTCACCACCGAAGTATAATTGTTGCAAAAGGAGAATGAGGTTCTTAAAGCAAAGAATGGGTCATCAGGAGAAGATGCAATGCCCAGCTAGGCTGATAGAGTGGAAATGGAGGGCCACAGCGCTGGTGTAGGCAAAACACTCCAAGAGAACGAGGAGACAAAGAAGATGCACCATGATTTGCGTAGCCTGATGGACAAATATGAAGAAATGGCCAAAAAGATAGGGACCTCATCTTCAATTAATCAGCTGCTGACCAGCACCAACTTTCCATACAACGCAGAGATCATGGCGGTACCACTACCACCGAAATTCAAAGTTCCTTTGATAGAAATGTACGACGGCTCCAAGGACACAGTGGAGCATTGGAAACTTTTAAAACCCACATGACTCTTCATGGCTTCCAAGGGGATATCGCATGTAGGGTTTTTCCTCTTACATTCAAAGGAACAGCTCGGGGCTGGTTTGAATCATTACAACCAGGCTCTATCGAGAATTTTGAGGAATTGGGAAGGCAATTCATCACTCAGTTTATGTCTAGCCGGTGACGAAGATGACCAACAACATATTTGTTAACTGTAAAGCATAGAGAAGACGAGAATTTGAAGGCATATTTGGTGCGATTCAATAAGGAAAAAATGACCACTGATGACCAGGATGAGAAAATCATGTTGGCCACACTGCTAGGAGGAATCTGGCCAAGGAGTACTTTCATGGCCGAGCTAGTAAGGAAGACCCCCTCCTCCACTTTGCGGGAATTCATGAATCGGGTGGATGACCTTGTAAATGCCAAAGATACTCTGATTGCCATAACCACAGGCTAGGACAAAAAGAGGGGAGCACATTGAAGAAGGGCCCTAGGAAGAACCAGGAAAATGGTCAAAAACCAAGAAAGAACCAATATGAAGGTAGGTGAGATACTTATGTAGGGCGATACAGTAGAAATGATGTACATTATTCAAGTGTAAAAAACCATGACAAAACAAAAGAAACAAGGCGTGAGGAGGATTGCGGGTGACAGACTCAAAGGTATTGTATGTACCACAAGGTGAATGGTCATCAAACCGAGGATTGTCACACACTCAAACAAAAAATTGAGGAGATGAAGGATAATGGGGAGTTGGAGCGCATTGTCGCTGAAAACGCTTCTCCACCACGGCGTTTAGACGATTGGAAGCAGGGGCGTAAACCTAGACGGAGCGAGAGCTCAAGGAGGAGAGAATCATCTAAAAGAACAAGGAGATCGCAAGAACTAGGAAACCACGGACCTAGACAAGAAACGAATCGAAGAAACCCAACTTTGGGGGAGATCCGTACCATTGCTGGAGGTTACGCAGGAGGAGGACCGACCTCGTCGGGAAGGAAAGCCATTGTGAGATGGGCGAGATATGGAGAAATATACAGCGTGGAAAGGCCCATGAAGTAGGCGCGAGTACATAACTCTCCCCCAATCGTTTTTTATGATAATGATTCTAGGGGAGTGGTATACCCACATGATGATGCGTTGGTAGTGACAATGCTGATAGCAAATTACACAATACGGAGGATATTTATAGATAATGGTAGCTCAGCATACATCCTGTTCTGGGACACTTTCACGAGGATGAGGTTGAGCATGGATCAGCTTCGCCCAGCACCGACTACATTAAAGAGGTTTACAAGAGATACAGTTCAGCCCATGGGGTCTATTACGCTACCTGTGTCAGTGGGAGCTGACCCTTACCTCACCACCACCATGATTGATTTCTAGTGGTAAAGACACCGTCCGCCTATAATGCCATTATAGGCCGACCATTGTTGAATGCCTTAATGGCAATCACATCAACTTATCATCTGAAGATGAAGTTCCCCACGAAAGCAGGAATTGACGAGATACGTGGCAAGCAAGTACTCTTCCCGGGAGTGTTATGTGTAGGAGCTGAAAAAACGAGAGCAAGATTTGAAAGCTGTAGAGTCACAGGAATGCAACGGTGGAAACCTCCCACCCCTACCACCTGAAGTTTTCATAACAAAGGCAGAAACAAGGGACAAGGAAACACTGAGACAAGGAGAGGTCGACGAGCCACTGGAACTCATCCCCTTTGATCCAACCCAGCCGAACAACCACATGAGGATTGGAACGACGATGGCGAATGAGTAAAGGGACCGGCTAATCCAACTCCTCTTTGAACACAAAGACATCTTTGCATGGAATCATCAGGATATGCCAGGGATAAACAAAGAAGTTATAGAGCACCAATTGAACGTAAACCCAAACGCAAGGCTTGTGAAACAGAAGAAGATAAATTTCAGCACTGAGAAGTATAAGGAGATGGTAGAGGAGGTGAATCGACTTTTAGCAGCGGGATTATCAGAGAAACCCAATACCCTGATTGGTTGTCAAACGTTGTATTAGTGAAGAAGTCCAATGACAAGTAGCGAATGTGCATAGACTTCACAGACCTCAAAAAAGCCTGCCCAAAGGACAACTTCCCTCTTCCTTGGATAGACTTGATAGTCAACGCCATGGTAGGTCACAAGGTGTTGAGTTTCATGGATGCATACTTTGGATATAATCAAATTAAGATGAGTTAGTCAGACCAGGACAAGACGGCTTTCATAACTGATTGGGGCTTGTACTATTACACAGTCATGCCCCGGGCTGAAGAATGCAAGAGCAACTTACCAGAGGCTGGCGAACAAGATGATCAAGAGTCAAATTGGCCAAAACATGGAAATGTATGTGAATGACCTTTCGGTAAAGAGCATGGAGTTTGGGCAACACATGGAAGATTTAAGGGAAGCTTTCGGGGTACAATGTCAATACAGGATGAAGCTCAACCCAACCAAGTGTCCATTCGGGATGCAATCGGGTAAGTTCTTGGGCTTTATGGTGTCCGAGAGGGGTATCAAACCAAATCCCGAGAAGCTCAGGGCGATTATTGAGATGAATTCGCCCACGACTTTTAATGAGGTCCAAAAGTTGGCAGGGAAGATAACGACCCTCAACAGGTTCGTGTCCCGATCATCGGATGCACGATGTGAGTAAGCGTTTACACATCTAAAAGAGTACTTGACCCACCCGCCGCTACTTAGTCAAACCAAGCAGGGGGAGCCTTTATCATTGTATCTAGCCGCCACCCCAGACTCTGTTTCAGCTAAAGAAGCAAAAGCTGGTGTATTATGTCAACAAATCTTTGAGGGGGGCTAAGAGGAGATACCCGAAGATAGAGCTAATCGCTTTCGCCTAAGTAAACAACAGGCGATAGCAGAACAATCAAGACAGATGGAGATGTTTGAGCATCTTTGCACTCATGTGATGGATGCGGATGCTCGAGGAAGGCTTCATTTTCGACGAGCATTACCACATGATGAACGACAACCGTGGAGTAGCTCAAAGGAAGTAGAAAGAAGAAATTGGCACAATTTCGATCCAAAAGCATAATCGAGTCACGTAGCAGAAGAACGAGCAAGTCGGTTTGTACCCTTCGAGACCTTAGATACGTCTGCGGATCGTATTTGTTTCCATGAAGAAAGTCAACTAATCGAGGACACGGAGCTTGAGATAGAGCATAGGTTAAACGAAATGCGAGTCAATATGTATTTTGATCACAATTTGGAAGCTATATTTTACTTTTCACAGGATTCCATGACTGTGGAGGTAGATGAAATGCCCTCATCCTCAACATCGTCTGAGAAGTCTATGGCCGCTTATGAAAGAGGTAGTAGCTTGGTATTCTTCTTATGAGTGTTTTGATTAATGGTTGCGGTGCCGATTTCGGGGACAAAATCTTTTTCTAAGGAGGGGAGGATGTGATGACCCGAGTTTTGTCTAGGCTTGGCTCTTAGAATTTGTTCTAGGTTGCCATGGCATTTTAGGAGCCTTAGTTACTTTGGAAGGCCTTAGAACTTTTGATGTGGTAACTTGAGCCCAAGAGGAGAGTGGCCCTAGTTTTACTTTGTAATTTCGGCCCTATTTAGAAACCCAGGTCCAATGGTTTAGGCCCATGACCCAACTCTAAGTCACTAGTGCCATGTGTCATGAGAATGTTACACCTTGAATCTAGTCTTGCTAGTGGGTTAAGGGGGAACGAGAGGTGTAGGAAAACACCAAGAATGGCTTGCACACCTAGCCCATTATTTTGTCCAGAATTCGAGTTCCAATGTAGATTTCTTGGAAAGAGAAGTCCAGGGAAGTGAAATGGAGCTTTTCTAGAAGTTTTGCATAGGAGACTGAAGGGAGGCACACAAGATTTTGAATTTAGTCAGCTTTTTCCAAGTGTCAAGCATGCACTAAGATTCTAGAAGATTATGTGAAGTGACTTTTGTATCAAGGACAAGTTTGCCCTTAGGGTTTTGGCTAGCACACTCTCAAGCATCCCATTCACTTTCCACTTGTCACTTAGTGTATTTTGGACCAATGGTACATGAAATGTCACCTAGGGAAGGATTACTTGGAAGATGAAGCAACATTTTGGGAAAGGAAGATGGAGAGGACGGCTAGGGCTATGGCACACGCCCAATATCACTTGTCATCCATGCCAAATGTTACATGTTGGGAAAAAAAAGGCATGTATTGTTTTACCAAGTTACCCTTGAAAAAATATTTACTTGTTTAAGGAAAGAAAGGACATAAAGGGGAGAGAAGGAATTTCGGCCAAGGAGGAGAAACCCTACACGCCACCCTCTAAAATGTCCCTTCCTAATGCAATCCAAGTGGGAAACTCCAAGAGGCATTTCGACAAAAGGGAAAGGGGGAAGAAGAAACCTTCCCACTTGTCATCCATGCAAGGATTTTGGATGTAACCAAGGAGGGAAGTGAATGGTCTCCTATAAAAAGGAAAGGGTTCACGCCAAGGGGCTTTTCCCTTGCCATTTTTCAGAATTGCATGAGCTCTCACTCTTTCCCCACATTTCTCTCATGTTCATTTGAAAGTTCCTTCACTTTTTTGTATTTTCTTTCCAACCAAACAAGGAGGATCCTTGTAAGAGAAGGGATTTCGGCACCACCAAGGATTAGCAAGGTAAGGATCAATTTCCTCTAAGTCCTGCACACACATGTCATTTCTCAATCCGAAAATGAGATTCAAATCTCATTAGATTTTGAGAAAGATAGAACACACACACTTTCTAACGTTTTCTTGGAAAAAATGACTTAGGATTTTTAAGAAAACCCTTGAAGCAGATTAGTAAAGGGGGAGTTCATCCTCCATGTTTTCGACCACCACATATATCTTTGCTTACTTTAGGTTTTGTTTTATTTCGTGAGTGAAATGACGGGGTTTAAACCCAAAAACCTTAGAAGCCGAATGGTTTAAGACCAAGTGATGCCCTAGATATCCATACACACACTCAAGAACATGAGGTAGGGTTTTAGATACTCTCTCTAATATAGTATGTTCTGATTCACAACTTGTTAGTATTTCTTTACATGAATTTTTGTAAGTATACACTCAACTTAATCTTGGCTAATGCTTGTATATATTTGTGTAAATCATTTCATCGTTGTGTTTGCTTTGTTTGCTATCTCTTGATTGTTTGTTTGAATATGCTAATATGATCTTGAGTAACTCTGTGGAAGGAATTATATGTTTTGGACTTGTAATGAAAATGCCATGAAATACTCCTATAAGTTTCGGTTTTCACTTGATTAAGGTTGATGGTTTATGCAATATGATGTTTTGGTTCGCATATGTCTTGGAAGTTTTGGACCTTGGTCAAAAACCTATGATTTCATGTTTTGTTTCACTATGCCTTGATTTCTATAATATATGCTTGAGGTTTGGAACATGTTTAAGTGATGAATTTTCATGTTTTTGTATCTATGAGTTTCGGCCTAAGCAAGTTCCCATGGTTCCATGTATATATTTTGATATCCCTTATGGTTTATGTTATCATGCTATGAAATGAACATATTATGCTTGGTTATTTCATGCATGGCATTTCATATGTCATATGTCAAGTATAAGTAAGCATGTCATAAGTCTCATGTTACATGCATTTGAGGAAAAAGTGTTTTCAAAGAAGTGTTTTCAAAAAGTGTTTCCAAAGAAAATGTTTTCAAGGAAAAAGTTTATAAGTTTTATCACGACCCCAAGTGCTAGGGCGGGGGAATGTCCTAGTGGAACTCTTCTGTCCACTCTGTAGTATTTAAGAATGGAGTGGTAACCCCTGGGTCGACAAAGTACCGTCGACGAGTCTCGAATGGATTCTTTTCAATGGATACCGGAGCGAGGAAGCGCCTAACGCTAGTGGGTGCATAAGGCATGTAACCTGACGAAGTAAGGTCGAGTTAATATGAATCTCTGTTTATGACGTATTCATCATGGTGCACGGACTGTTGATGATGCAGTAACTAGCAAGAACATACGGTGCTAAGAAGAACCATGTTGTATCCACCCTCTGAACAAGAATATGAGCCTAAGTGCTAAGGATCACTCGATGCAAATATTGTGATGTGTTATGTTATGATAAGGCAAGTTCTGAATGAGTTCACGTGAACAAGAAAAAGTTAAGAAGTTTTTATGAAAAGCTTAAGTCTCTGTTACAAGTCTTTTGAAAATAGTCAAGTGCAGAAGTCAAATTCTGGTCAAAGGCATAAGTCAAGTACATGTCCATGCATGCATTTCATAATATACCTTTTGTATGCTTGTGTTAACTGTGGTATGTTGTGTGATTACTTGTTGAGATTTCTTGAAATCACATTGTGGTAGTTTCCACTACCATTCTATAACCGGAATGATAGAAGTTGTGACAGATTTAGTAAACGACGACCATGACCAAGAGGAAGAGAATGGCACCTCCTCCTCTAGAGAGGATTGTGCCTAAGATAGTTGTGAATTGGCCCGAGCCCTCCATCCTGGAGCAACTCGAGGCCATTAACTGGGAGATTACTGGTACACTTGAATTCATTGTGGAGTACAAGCGATGTAACAACCGGGACAAGGACAAGGCTTTGGAAAAACGTGTGAAGCCCGAATCTTTTTGAAGAATATGGGAGCTTAAGTTATTTTGAAAAAAAAAAAAAGAAGAGAAAAGGAAAACAGTACTTAAGGCAAACTTATGTGGAACTATGTTTTTTGAGGAGATCCCTTGTTTTGGGAGTTTTAAACTATGCTTTATGATTTTGGGATATTACACATTTATGGCTCATGTTTACGTTTGGACAATGTTTGGGATATAAATTAGTATGGTGCCATATATTTTGCAATTGCTTATCGCGTTGCTTAGTTTATTTGACTTTTACTATTTTTTTCCACTGCTATGTTATTACATATTGCTAGTGTACTTAGGTGCATAGTATTTATCTGTCATGTACGAGGGGTGTGTAGCCTTGTGTTACATGTCTCGTCGTTTCAGTCACCGTTCAATCCCAAATGGGGGTTGGGGGTGCTACATGTGCAAGGTGTGGAGCTTATGTCTAGAATTTTTCTTTGCAGAAACCCATAGGGGTGGAAAAATGGTGCCAACCCTCTTCAAAAAGAGTACAATTAGAGAGTACATGATTAGAACTGTTCACAGACCATCCATGCAATTGTTACACTTAGAAGCCAAATAAATACAACAATGTTGGATCTTGTCATCAAAAGTAATACCTTTGTTGCATGGTTTTGGTTAGAATATTACTATATTTACGATAGAATATATTCATAATATTTTAACATATGTATGATAATATGACATATTCTCTAACATAGTTAGTTTATTGTATAAATGAATTATTATCAAACAGCATATTTGACTTATTGTAATTTCCTTCTTTCTACGCCTCATTCATCTATAAATAAGGTCTTATATTTAGGGCTGAACATTTAAGTTGTGATTCCCGACCCGACCCGACCAGACCCGAATTAACCGACCTGAAACACAAAACGAGTAAATGCTTCCATGTCCTTTTTGTTCCGTTTAAAATGGTTTGGTATGGGGTAATTCCCCGATACCCGCAATACAATTTGGCGATGGGGAGTGGGGGCTCCACCACCTCCTGTTCTTCTTTTACTTTTTTTTTTTAAGGGGCCCTCTGCCATACACAACTATCATTTATTTATGGGCCACATCACAGCTTTTATTTACTTTTTGTTCATTTTATTTTCTGCAATTTTTTTTTCTTTTTAAGTATTATTGAAACTCGACAACTATTCCATTGCCCCAAGGAATTTAATAAACCTAACGTTTTGCTTAGAAAAAAAAATAATAATGATCTCATTTCAGTAGTCATATTTCATTCTTATATTAGAGTAATAATATCCATAAAACTTTTTATATAACTATATTTTAAATTGAAGATATTTTTATAAATTAATTTTATTTTTATAAATTTGAATTTAATTTAAAATATAATTGTGTAAATAATTTTAAATAATTATTTTAATTACATTGAAATTTACAAACAAACAGATTCTGCAAACTAATGCACGATCACAACCTCTTATATAAAATCACAAAAGAGCATTGAAAGAGACTATTTCAAATTTTTGTATAGAATAGTAATCAAATTTTTCTAGTGTATATATAGATCATTTAAAAAAAAAAAAAAACAAATTGGGTCTGGTCGGAATACCCATTTCTTCCAAACGGAATGCCCCTAGGTCAGGTCGGTTGGGTAGGAATGTTAGTTTTTAGACCAGGTCGGGTCGGGTGAACAGTCTTGCTTGTATTGTATAGTTTGACACATAAAATACAAGTTATTGTCTATCAGTCTCATTTCAACTTGTATTCATGACATTAGGCAACTAATTTTCTAATGTCTTTTGCCGTATTTTTTTCCAATTCGTGATACAAACGGGCCCTAAGAGCACTGATATGGGTCTAGACTAGTCAAAATTTGGTTAGGTAGCTCAAAAGTGGGTTGCATTGGACTAGGCAAACATCCAAAACTCCACTTTTAAACTACAGTAAATCTATATCTTTCTTCAAATTTGACTAGTCACTGTTTATCTCCAAATTATTATTTCACTCTATAATTATTCCAAACCCGTAAGCACCATAGTCCTCCATGGTTGGAAAACAATAAATTTAAGTAAAAATAAATTATTAATTAATATATGGGGTGTATTTACAAAATATAAAAAAATATTATTAAAATATAATATTATATTATTATTTTGGCTTTAGAATGGCTTGTCCAATGTGGATTACCCTTTCCAAAAGTTTTGGCTATAGCCAAAACCTCAAATTTTAGTCAAAATTTAGACTTAGGCCATTGCCAATGCTCTGAGACCTCTTATAGTTTTTCTAAAGATTGTGGGGCCTACCAAAAGACTTTGTCTCTAGCAATATATCATCCGCATCTATCGTTTGACTCTGCCTTGATCCATTTTTTTTCTTCTAAATTTTCAAATTTTAACTAGTTTTTATTTATAAAAAATTTCAATAGTAAAAAAAGTAAAAATAAAGGGTTGTTTGGGAAGTTAGATGAGATGTCAAAATTTATCATAATTTTATTATCAAACATCACTTAAACATAAAACACATTTCAATTTCAAATTTTAAACTTTTTTATCTAAACATTATCTAATCATTACAACTTTATCAAATTAAAATTAAAATTTAACTTTATAATATTTTTATATGATCTTTTCTTATCCATTTTCTAAAACTCAATAAAATATCTTAACTTAAACAATTTCATTACTATTCGTAGAATTTTCATCACATCTCATTACACAAACATGCCCTAAATCTGTCAAGCATTAGGTACAACAGGGCTGAATCTGGTTCCTCGTATAAAGCAAGCATTAGTTACAACGGGGGCTGAATCTGGTTCCCGATATAAAGTATATATACTCCTTAACAAAGTGGGAGAAAGAATGACCTAAATCGGTCAAGCATTAGGTACAAAGGGGCTAAATCTCATTCCCTGTATAAAGTATGTATATATATATATATATCTATATATATATATATATATTATTTAACAAAGCGGGAGGAAGCATGCCTTAAATCCGTCAAGCATTAGGTAGGGTTGACAATTAATGTCGTCGATGCAGCTTCGTCCAAAACTGACGCCACACCGACAACTTTTTAAGATATTTAGAATCGGCCGGAGCAAACTAGCAACCTTAGTGTTGACGTGATTTTGACTGATTCTTCGATTTGCTTTCGGTGGTGCTATGAAGGAGGAGGGGAGCTGAGGGCTATGCTGTTGGTGGTGCCAATTCTAAACTCTGAAAGAAGAAGTAGAGGGAAGAAAAAGAAGAAGAAGGGGGGGGTTATTAATCCCAAGTCGAAACAACACCGTTTCACATAATTGTTTTTTATAAACTTCAAAACTAAAACGATGTCATTTCACTTACCGTTTTATATACGTATAATAATAATATATATATATATAATCAGCCGGTTCGGCGGTTTGATATTGGTTCAAATCGGAACCTAATCAGCCGACATCAGTTTGAGTTATTTCTATCGCTGATTTTGGCCGGTTCCGTATTCTGGTGGCCGGTTCGCTTTGGTGAAGGCCAGTTTCTCAGTTTTTGTATAGCCCTATCATTAGGTACAACTATGATTGAATCTTGCTCACCATATAAAGATATATATTCCTTAACAAATTAGGAGAAAGCATTCCCTATATCAGTCAAGCTTTGGGTACAACTTGGGCTGAATCTCATTTTCCGTATATAATATATATATATTTCTTATTGTTGAGTCATGCGGTATAAAGGTCGTGTAAACACTCAGATCCTTTAGAGAAAAGAGAAAAAAAAACATTGAAGAATCTAACATGCATCCAATCAACAAAGAAGATAGATACATGCATTCTCTCTAATAAGACTCCCCATTTGGTTACGCAGTTCAGATGAGATGAAATGCGATGAGATATTTTGAATAGTAAAATATTTTTGAGTTAAGATAAGATGAGATGGTTTGTAAAAAAATGTGTGAGAGATGAGATATATTGTAAAAATGAGTGTGTTTGGATAGTGAGATGAGATTGTTTTAACTTTTTGGGGATTTGATAAAGTGGTGGGGACAACCAATTATTAGAAAGTAAATTTAATATTGGATGGAAAATATAATGACTATATATATATATATATATATATT
This sequence comes from Juglans microcarpa x Juglans regia, assembly GCF_004785595.1. NCBI lineage: Eukaryota > Viridiplantae > Streptophyta > Magnoliopsida > Fagales > Juglandaceae > Juglans > Juglans microcarpa x Juglans regia. The sequence goes on along the minus strand of NC_054601.1, from coordinate 17,680,018 downwards.
TAAGAAGAGGACAGTACTCCAATTTTATTAAATGCCCTCACTTGTGACAGAAGAAAGCCATGGTTACAATTAGACACCTAGGAGATACAAATAATCATAAAAGGCAAAAATCCAAGCATCAAAAATCTAAAACACCCAACCAAAATGCAAAATACTAATGAATTTCAGGGTAAACACAAAAACCAAATCTATACAAAGGAGAGAACGAACCCTAGACAAAAATAGATAAAAACCCTGCAAGAAAAAGGCATATGCAATTAAGAGTAACAAAGCAAATAAACCAAAAGCATCTTACCAGGAAGAACACTATGAGATCTGTAAGTAAGGAAGATCAATTATGTCCATACGAAGAAGACCTCTTAACTTTCTGGGCAACATATATCACTATTATCAGACCAATCCGAATTTAAACCATCAGCTCCCCGCTTGGCAAGAAAATCAGCCACAATATTTCCTTCATGAAAAACATGACTCATTCTATACTCCATGCAAGCAAAATAAACATGTAATTCTTCCCAAAAATCCTCTAAATAGCAGATATTACAATCACCCATAGGCCTCGTTTATTTTCACAATTCCTCTCAACTCATCTCATCTCATCTAATCATTACAACTTTTTCAAATTTTCACACAAAATAAAATAAACAATTCAACTATTGAAATCCAAAAATAAAAATAATATTAAAAAATATATTCTAATAATATTTTATTCAACTTTTAACTTTAATCTCAACTCATCTCATCTCATATGCGAAAACAAATGAGGCCTTAGTAATCTAATTAACAAAAATTTGAGAATCAGTTTCAATCTATACCTGAGAGAAGCCAAGCTGATAGCACCTTCGAACCCCTTCCAACAAACTTCTCATTTCAGAAAATTGTTTGAACCCTGGCCCAAAAACACAGAATAAGTTGCATGTAACCTACCACAGTCATTACGAATAATACCCCTTGCTCCTGCCGGGCCAGGATTTCTAAAACTACTTTCATCAGAATTAAGTTTCACCCAACCCTGTGAGGCCGAGTGCACCTCACCACACGAACCTTCTTAGGTTTAGGTAATAAGACCGGAATATCTAGTCTATTTAAAATAGAAACATCTTGGGTTGAGATCCTAGAAACTTTCATGATCAAGTGCATATGAGGTCAAGGCAACTTTGGATCAAATGGCCCCAACAAAATCTCCTGGACCTGATGGAATGGCGCCTGTCTTCTTTCAACAATATTGGCATATTGTGGGTAATGAGGTTACAAATGGAGTGTTGTCCTCCCTTAGAACTGGTACTCTTCCTTCCTCTCTGAATCATACTTTTATAGTTTTGATTCCAAAGAAGAATAAGCCTAGGAAAATTTCTGAGTTTAGGCCTATTAGTTTATATAATGTTTTGTATAAATTAGTGGCTAAAGTTCTTGCAAATAGGCTTAAGAGTGTGCTTGATGTAATTGTCTCAAAAACTCAATGTACTTTTGTACCGGGAAGGATCATTACTGATAATATTCTAGTGGCATATAAGGTGATGCATTTGCTGAGAAATAAGAGACAAGGCAAGAATGGTTCTATGTCCATGAAGTTGGAAATTAGCAAAGCTTATGACCGTGTTGAATGGCCATATTTACAAGCGGTTATGGAGGCAATGGGATTTAATGCTCGATGGATCCATCTCATTATGATGTGTATCAAAACTGTTTCATTTTCAGTTTTGATTAATGGTGAGCCAAAAGGTCCATTTGCTCCTTCTAGAGGTTTGAGACAATGTGATCCTCTTTCCCCTTACTTATTCTTTCTATGTACTGAATGTTAGATTTCATTGATCAAACATGTCGAGAGAAGAGGAGAAATTTCAGCTGTGAAGATTTGTAAAGGTGCTCCGAAGATCTCTCATCTACTTTTTGTTGATGATTGTATTTTATTTTGTAAGGCTAATATGCAAGAAAATCAGAAAATTCAGTCCATTCTCAACTGCTACGAAGCATCTTCTGGTCAAATGATAAATAGAAGCAAAACAAGCCTTATGTTCAGTTCAAATGTGCAACCACCAACTAAGGATGCAATTCTGGAATTTTGGGGAGTGAAACAAAGTCAGGAGTATGAAAAGTATTTAGGACTCCCATCATTTGGTTGGAGGTCTAAATCTAGAGCTTTTTCTAAAATAAAGCATCGAGTGTGGAGAAAGTTGCAAGGATGGAAAGAAAATGTACTCTCGGCTGGTGGAAAGGAAGTTTTGATTAAAGCTGTAGCCCAAGCTATTCCTACCTATTCTATGAGCTGTTTCAAGCTTCCCTCTTCCTTGTGTCATGATCTTGAACAAATGATGGCAAAATTCTGGTGGGGGACAGAAAAATGAAGAGAAGAAAATTCATTAGAAGAGTTGGCCAAAGATGTGTGCAACAAAAAAGGAAGGTGGGATGGGATTCAAGGATTTGAGGATCTTTAATGATGCTCTTTTGGCCAAGCATGGATGGTGAATAATGTCAAATACAGATTCATTGCTACATAGTTTGTTTAAGGCTAAATATTTTCCATAGAACCATTTTCTAGATGCTAGTTTGGGAAGCAATCTTTCCTACGTATGGAGAGGAATTTGGGGCACAATTTCAAAGCTGAATGATGGGTACAGATGGAGAATTGGTTTGGGGAACACAGTGAAAGTATGGACTGATGTATGGGTACCAGGGTTTAAAAGGATTGCTGATATGAACTCTATGTCTATTATAGGTGCAAAGGAAGCTACTGTGAATTCATTATTTGTCCCTGAGTAGACAGAATGGGATGTTAACAAAATTACAACCATGTTCCCTCTTGCAGTGGCACTACATATCATTAAGATTGTGCTTAGTCAAGGAAATTCAGATGTGATTTGTTGGACGCTTGAAGCTCATGGGAGATACACAGTCAAGAGTGGCTATAGACTTTTCAGATCAGCAAATATGGTGACACAAAGTGGTGAAGCATCAAATATTGCTCTTATCAGGAAATTGCAGAAATCTATCTGGGCTACAAAACTCCCTTCTAAAGTAAGAGTGTTTGCATGGAAGGCTGTCAAAGGAGTATTAGCTACTAAGCATAACCTTTGGAAGAAACATGTTAATATTGCAGAAAATTATGTTTTCCGTGATGATAGTAGAGAAGATACCTTGCATGTATTACTCTCCTGCCCATCAATTAGAGAAGTTTGGATTAAAAACTTCCCAAAGCAGTTACAGATTAATGAGTCCAGCTTTTTTATTGATGTTGCTCTTAAACTGCTACATTATAATTGTGTCGAGTTACTGGAGTTGTTCTTTTTAATATGTTGGAGCTGCTGGTATAGAAGAAACATGAAGATTTTTGAGGAAAAAGATGTACATGTTGATGCTGTGTTGGGAAGTGCCTTGGCTATGCAGAAAGGCTTTCGTGAATTGAGGAACAATCCTCTATCTGTAATTAGGCATCATTACAGATGGAAATTCCCACCACCTAGCACTTTCAAATTGAATATAGATGGAGCCTTTTCTCAAGATGGATCTGTGGCAGGTATAGGTGCTGTATTGAGATATTCAAATGGTGAAGTTATAATGGAGGCAACAATAAGAGAAAGGGCAAGTCAAAATGTAATCGAGCTTGAAGGCCTTGCAATCCTTAGACGGCTACAACTATGTCTTCATCTTGGTATCCATCATATATCAATTGAATCAGATTCTCTCTTGGTTGTAAATGAGTTCAATCGAAATGGACAGTCTATGCCCACCATGGGGAACATTGTCAGTGAAGTTAGGAAGTTAATGCATCGATTTTCAAACATGTGTTCTAAAACATGCAAACAGAAGTTGCAATACAGTAGCTCATACTCTTGCCAAGCTTGGTTTGAGTGTCTTGGAAATTAGTTTATGGTGGGGTTCTTACCCGGATGTAATTGCTAATTTCCTTTAGATTGATTCTTCTTTGTAATTTGTTTATTTTATGAATGAAGATTGGTTTTCCCTATCAAAAAATAAATAAATAACATGCCAAACTGACTCAACCATGTCAACCTTGTCTTCGTACAGGTCTTTGCAGTGCCTATCCCAAAGCTTCCAAGAGACAATTGATGGGAGAAGACCAAATATAATTCACAACTGGGAAGACTTGCCAGCATGGCGAAACCAAAAATTAATTTGTTCCTACCAAGTTTGAAAAACTTCCATATGCACACCTAATTGAACCGCAGCCAAGTGCCAAATTTGTCTAGCAAAAAATCAGTACAAAGCACATGATTCAGATCCTTAATATTACCCATAGAACAACAATTACATTTAGAAACTATAGGGATGCAAATCATTTTAATCTTATCATCAATGCTCAAACAATTATTAGAAGCCTTCCACATTATAATGAAATTTTTTTTAGAAGGTTGGTATGTCAAATCCATTGAGCCCAAGGTAATGGAGGTGCCCAAACCCTAATATAATCCCAAGCACTTCCAGTAGTAAAATTACCACCATTGTCCTTCAACCAAATTAAGACATCTTGCTCACCCTTCCGCCTAGCCAAGAACTAATACAATTCAGTAGCTTTTTGTTGACCCACTAACCTCTCTAAAAGAGGAATATCCTATTCATTTTCAATACAACACTCTTTTTGCTCAAGCACGAGGTAATGGCTACTAAGTGGACCTCCCTCCTCCCAATTATCATACTAGAAAGAGATATTACCCTCTCTCACAATCCACTTAGAGCTATTTAAAACTTCCGGAATACTACAGACAATAGATTTCCAAAAACGAGTACCCTTATTAGGCACCAAAAGGGATAAATGATTACCCTTAGCATACTTGCCTCTGAAAAAATCCGCCCATAAAGATTTACCCTTAATGTGATGCAAAGCAAGTTTCTTCAATAGGTCTACAAATATCTTTCCAAGCAATCTATTTCCTCTTACATTTTCCTTCAGATTCACCCTAAAAGAAAGAGCTCAGAAGCCTGTTCAATGCTATGAGAACTACATTTGGGACATGTAAAACAACATGAAGATGAGTGGCCATACTCGACAATACATGACGCAAAAGAATAGTTCTACCGCCTGCAAAGAGCATTTTCATCTTCCAACCCACAATTTTCTTTTTAACTTTCCCAAGCAACTCACCAAAGTCACAAGCCTTCAGTCTACCAACCACAATAGGCACACACAAATACTTAAAAGGAAATGACCATTCAGAAAAATAAATAGCTCTTTTATCTTTATTAAGGACTTGACCCATCCAAGTTGCATAAAGATTTAAAACCTTCATCAAACCTCTCATAGACCTCTTACCACCATTAGCAAAATAACAATATCGCCAGCATACTTAAGATGGGAAATAAGAGGGTACCTCTAGTTTGAGTAAACTGGCCAATTTTTCCAATCTCAAAGAATTGCTTGAGAAGGCAAGAGAACACCTCTTGCATAATGATGAACAAATAGGGCGAAAAAGGATCACATTACCTTAGACCACGTTCACCTTTAAAGAACCCCACGGAGGTGCCATTCATCATGATAGAATACCAAGGTGTAAAAATGCACAACTTAATCAGATCACATATTTGAGAAGAAAAACCAAAAGTAGCCAAGATATGTAATAGAAAACTCCAATCCACTCTATCATAAACCTTAGACATATCAAGCTTAACCAAAACATTACCACCATTAGAACTTTTGTGGATAGAGTTGATCATCTCCTAGGTTAAACTAATATTCTTAAAAATACTATGACCAGGAATAAATGTCCCTTGCTCCTGAGAAATCATCTTAGAAAGCAAGTTCTACATACGGCCCATAATAATCTTAACGCAAATGTTGTAAATCACCGAGCAGAGGCTAATAGGCCTGAATTTATCAAAACCAATAGGCCTATCCACCTTAGGGATCAAGACTATAGAAGAAGCAGTATAAAATCTAGGAAGCGAATGATTTTAGAAAAAAATAAGAAATGGTTTCCAGTAAATCATCTTTAACAAGATCCCAACAAACTCTAAAGAAACCAGAACCAAAACCATCCGGACCAAGACTGCTATCAATGGGAATACTAAAAAGAGCATCCTTTATTTCATCAAGGGAAGGGTCTCTACAAAGCACCAAGTTCTCATCATCTGTGATCATAGAAAGAATCAAATCACTTAAATTCGGCAAATCACGATGACTACTATGACCCAAAAGTTGTTGAAAACACTCAACAACATCCTGATGAATATCAAAAGGAGTATTTAAATAGTACTATCAGCCAAGCACATATCACTAACCCTTTTATGATTCTTAGCATTCAGATAAGCATGAAAAAACTTTGAATTTTGATCCCCTTTTTTCAGCCAACTTTTCTTGACCATATGAGAAAGACACGTGTCCTTTCTTTCCATCCAGGTTAACAATTCCAGCTTAGACACCAAGAGATCATTTTCATCTTCAACATTAAAACAAAGTTGAAGGCAATTTTCCAGTCTATCAATGTGTTGCTCTAACTCTTTGATAATGACATTAGTCCTACAAAAAACATATTGATTCCACTCCCTTAACGTCACCTTAACCCTTTTCAACTTAAAAGATAAATTAAAAAGCCCAAAACCAAGCCCCTCTTGCTTCCACACCCGTTCCACAAGACGAAAAAAGTTCATATGATCAGTACACATAAACTGAAACCGAAAGGGACTAGGCCCATACCTAAAAGGGTCCTCACCCATTTGAATCACCAAAGGGGAATAATCTGAGGTGGTACGAGTCAAAACTTGGTAAAAGGCATTAGGAAAACCATTAAGAAAATTAGAATCAATAAAAAATCTATCTAACCTTGCCCAGCTATGAGCCAAACCGCCTTGGCCATTGCACCAAGTCATCCTCGGGCCTTTAGAACCCATATCTAGCAAACCACAATTTTGAATGCACAGATTAAAGTCTTCCATCGCAGCAAATTGACGGGGATGACCACCTCTTCTTTCCGAATCATCTTTGATAATGTTAAAGTTAGCACAAAGAACCCACGGAAGACTACCATTACTAGTAGCCTCCAGATCCTCCCAAAGAGTTTCATCTCTAACTGATTGCACTTATCATAAACAATGGAAAGAATAATGACATACTCATTCCCCTCAACTTTTGCAGTCAGAAATTGACTAGACCTTGCTAGCCATTGAACTGAAACTGCCGACTTCCACAACAACCAAATTTTTCCATCTTGCGCTTCATTAGTGACAAAGAACTCACAACTGAACCGGCCTAAAAAATTAAAAAAAAAAATTCCTCCAACAAGAAAGGCTCAGCCAAAGCTAAAATATTAGGCCTATATTTTTTAATAATTTTTCTCAACCGCAACTGAGAAGTTCCAACTCCCCAAATATTCTAAAAAATAATAGGACTAATCATAGATTAATCGTATCCCTCATAAGCCGAATTCTCAACACTATCATCAACATTTCCCACAATCATGATCTACTCCACTCGAACATGCAAACTGGGCCCATCCTCACCAATGTCCGTGGTAGCGACCAAAAGCCTAGGACCTGCTGAAAACATCTTGATGAAAACATGTGTCAAACGCTTCATAGATGAAACCACATGCACACTGGACAGACCCCATCAACTGAGGATAAAGGATCTAATAGCATCTAAAGATGGCCGCTACCGGAGGAACTTAAGCACCATAGAATAGAGGAAAGTTTGGGCCGTTTTTTCAATCTCCTCCACTGAAAATGTAAAACAAAACTCACCATCAATGATCTTCAGTGGACGAAAAGGAACATCCATCGCTGGCAGTGGTTGCGGCACAACAGAAACTAGGTCGGTGAACGATTGAGGATGGCCTGTCATGAGCAACAAGGCATTGACGGCCGCCATGCAGCCTACGTAAAAACCTTAGTAGGAAAAACAAAAGCGCAGAAAAACCCTAGTGGAGCGTTTTTTGTATTTTTTGAAACTTTTTGGTACATTTTTGCATGATAGTGGATTTTGAAATTTTTGACCCATTTGGGCTCTTGAATTGACTCGATTCGTTTGTGTAACCCCCGCTCCTTTCTTCTTATGTAAGCTTTTTTCTTTTTTACGTAAAACTCCTCCTTTCTTACATAAGCAAATTCCGATGACGGAATTATGCAACAGTCTGCCATTCTTTCTGGCGACTGCGAGCATCGTCATGTGTGCCGAATCATGACGACGTGACTCTCGAGATATTATGTGACTTCTAAGGCACGCCCAGTGTTTTAAATGTACTAAAAATATTTATATGAGGTATTTCTAGTATCGTTGAGTTAAAACTTGTTTTTAAATGAGACAATTATAATATTTTAAAGAGCTCCAAAATATTATAATTGTCGGAGATCATTTTAATATTAATTATTAAAATGATTCCAGTTATTTAAAATATTATGGGATTTAAATTATATTGAAAGCTTTAATTAATTTAATGGTTTTATTCTCTTAAATATATTAAATAAGACTTCATCATTTATTAATGATGAAGAAATATTATTTTATAAACTAAAATTAGTTTAAAATAATATTTACCTTAATTCCTCTAAGTGCTTTTAATTAAGTTAACGTTTACGCATTTTCAAATCAGTATTTTAATATCTCAACGTTAGATCGTTTTGAGGACCCCCAAGACGAAGGGACAGGATTATATATTTAGACCCCTCTATCTTTCCCTCACTTTTCCCTCCCCTTTCTCTCTCCTCCTTCTCGGCTTGCACAGCACGCAGCACCCCTCTCTCCCTCGCCGAATGCTCCATGCCTCAGCCCGGCGCCGCCATGCGTCGGCAGCCCTCACCGCCAGCACCACCAGCTCCACCTCACTCTGGCGAGCTCCCCCATCCCGATATCTCTCCCACACGCTCTCTCTTCCTTTCACTTGGAAGTGCAAAGCCCGAATGAGCTTGATGCACATAGCGCCGCCGTGCACCACCTACTGGCGCCACCACCGCCACAACAGCCTCCCCTCTCACTGGTGAACCCCTCCCATGGAACCCAAGCCTTGGGAAGCTCCCCTTCCCCTTCGTCGCACGCACGCATGAAACCCATTTTTGGGTTTTGCACGGCTTCAAGCTACCGATGCTGCTAGCGCTGCCGTGCACGACTCCCGCAGCCACTAGGCACCACCATGAGCCTCCATTTCCCTTCCTCTTCCCCCTTCACGTGACCCATGGCCAGTAGCCCTCCTCCATCACACGGCCTCCCTCTCTCTCTAACTCATGGGTTGCACACCGTGCACCGCCACCCACGGTGGGTAACCACCGTCATCAGCCTCCTCAGGCCACCACCAAGCCAACCCAACCTCCCACGGCCCAGATCTATCACCCATGCATGCACACTCTCTCTCACTTTCCCACGGCTTCTCTTTCATCGTGCGCCAGATCTGCCGCCGTGAGCCACCGTGGTGCCACCTTGACGCCACCACGAGATCCACCGCATTTCCCTTAGCTAAGCTCAAGGTCCAAACTATCACTTTACGTGGTGGGTAATTACTGCACGTGATGGACAGTCACTGCGCGTGACTGACCGCCACTGTACACGGCTAGAGCCTCCATGTAATGCCCTTCACCACCATCACGAGCCCTTCCAAGACGACACTTAGCTATCCAAAACGCTCAAACGGTTCCCGTACGTGGTGTAGCCACCCCGTACATCTTTTTCGACGTCATCGACCATGACGGTCAACGGGCAACGCACGGGTTATCCTGTCAATGGTATAACTCTCTATCCCTCGTTACTTATGTTAGATATTGATTAGTGGACTAAGTTGTGGACTGTGCTATTAGTATTAGGGGAATGACTGTGTAGTATTGAGATGCGCTGTGTAGTGCGCTGTGAAGTGTTGGGCATATCTGTGTAGTGTGGTGATGTGATGTGCCGTGTATATGAAGTGTTGGGATCATTGTGTAGTGTGATGTGAAGTGTTGGGCATTCTATGTAGTGAAGTGTTGGGCTTATCTGTGTAGTGCGCTGTGAAGTGTGGAGCGTAGTTGGGAATTGTGCTGTGCAGTGTTGTGGACTGTGCAGTGTAGTGTGGTTGCGGACTATGTGTTGTATTGGTGTTGTGGCATGTGGAGTGGGAACAGGACACGCTGAGTGTACTTTGTGTGTGGCGTAGTGTGACATAAAGAGAGTGTATGTAGAATATACTCTCCTGGCGTATTGTGGAATGGGAAGAGTACACGTAGAGTGTACTCTGTATGGCGTGGTGTGTGATTTGAGTACACGTGGAGTGTACTCTTTGTAATGGAGTGACGCACCATACGGCAGGTACGCCATAATGGTGATGTGGCTTGGTGTGTATGAAAGGAGTACATGTAGAATGTACTCCGTATGGTGGAGCGATGCACCATACGGCGGATATGCCGTAATGGTGATGTGGCGTAACGTGTATGGAGTATACTCGAAGTGTACTCCATGTGGTGGAATGATGCATCGTATAGCGGGTATGCCATATTGATGATAGGTTGTAGCGTGTGGAAATGGAGTATACGTAGAGTGTACTCCACGAGGCACCGACTCCGTGTGGCGTGTTATAGAGATAAGGATGGTTGTGCAGTTGATGGGCGTAGAATGTGGTGATTAGTGTCGGGAATTGTGGAACAATGTCCCGAAGTAGTTGTGGCGCAGCCTGTAGTCTAAGGTGACAAGTGTCACCGTGATGGACGTATGGTTAAGAGTATGCGTGAAGTAGCAGAACAAGTATAAGAGTACGCAGTAGAAGCATGACTGGGCAACATCACGAAGTGACGAGGTTATTGACAGTCATGCTTATGATGGGTGAGGAATTAGTGCAGAAATGGCGTAGCGGGATCGTGACGAGATGTCACGATGAGATAGGATTACGTGAGGAATTATACTCGTGATGAGTTAGAAGTTGGGGTAGAAATGACGTAGCGGGGTGTCAGGTGATGTGACAAGGTCACTGTGTAGCTTGGGAATAGTCTTGAGCTATATGATGTGATATAAGGCGTAGTTGTGAATGGAGCCTTGTCGCACTAAGTGTTGGGATGAACTGTAAGAAGGGACGGATAGCATGAAGAGTCATGCTAGCCGAGTTAAGAGAATGTTGGTATCGGAGTATGACCCTTGTCCTTCTGAGCAGGTGATCAACATGTTATATGTTGATCTTAGGTGATAAAGGGGTAAGGTACATGTGTAATCTGGTTAGACACATGTGCCGGACGGATTCACCATATGTAATGGGTAATCTATCCTAAGCACAGTTACACAGTGCTTAACCCTCAGAGTTGGCTATGGATGGGAATGAGGATTAGTATGGGCTAGGATGTATGAAGGTAGTGACGAGTGTATTGTCAAAGATTGGGATGCGTGACTTAGTAAGTTGGAGTCATGCATCAAGATGAGTTCAAAAAGGAGAATAAGACGAATGTCTTAGTGTCTTAATCCTAAGGTGAATCATAGGTTCACTTTAGTGAATGGGCACTCGAGGCAAGACGTTGAGTTGGAAGATGTGGTGACCGTAGTGGTTCCCGAAGGTTTTAACGTAGTAAAGGGCACGTAAGTGCATGGGATAGAAGGAGAGTGTTCTAAGTATAGCGTAGTTCTATTTATAGTTTATATTGCTTATGCATTAGATAGAAAATGACGTTAAGGTTATGTACGCATGTAGGTTGCCAGCTGACACGCGCATGAATGGACTGCATGGTATGAAAGTAGCATGGGGTCCAGGTAAATATTACGTTCATGCCCTTCTGGAGTTTTCTAGAAATTACGAAACAAAAATGAAAAGCTCTTCTCTTTAAGAAAATGTTTTCGAAAGAAGATGTCATGCTTTCAAACGTATAAGTACGTACGGCCCCTCCATGAAAGCCCCTTTTTATGCACCCAAAGTTATTAATTGTACGCATGTGAATGGATGACTATAAGATGTATCTATTGTATGTATTTTCAAATAAATGAACTGATGAAAATGCACGAAAGATGAGCTTGAGCCGACGCCTTCAAGGATCCTACGGACCGATGCTGTCGCGAGCGCCGCGAGGTGATGCTCATCGACGCCGCGAAGGCCGACGTTCAAGGTGATGCTTACGGATGCCGCGAAAGGTGAAGTTTGAGCCCGTGCTTTATGTTTTATGGACGGTGCGAACTGACACTTTTGTGAAGGCCGCGAGGTGATGCTCGTGGACGTCATGAAAGAGGACGTTCAAGCCCATGCTCACGAAATGACATTTTCTCATGAAAAGAAATGTTTCTCATGTTAAATGAAAGAAAGAACTGAATGAATGCTCCAACTCTTTAGAGCTGGCATGAATGAATGAATGAAAGAATGAAATGAAAGCATGAAATGTATGAATATACGTAACGGCCACATGAATGAATGAAAGGGTACCAATGAATGGGCAGATTGCAATGCCGGGCAATAGTACTGGTAGTGCACCCAGTGCTGCACCCTAACGGAATGAGATTCCAACCCGCGGCCACGGGCGAATCCATTAGTCATAGGGCCGCTAATGCTAACACATGGAGTGTAACAGTGTGTACCGGCCTATGAAAGTGAAAAAAAAGGATGTATGTATGTACGTATGTACGCATGAATGCATGAACACACTTTAAGAAATGAAGGCACTGACGGGTGACACGTTTTATGAAAAGAAAGGAAAATCTTGTCCAGTGACGTTTTCAAATGAACGCACGTATGCACACATGCATGTAAGTATGGTATGTACGAATGATGAATGCATGAATGAAAACCTATGTTATTATATTTTAACTGCATGAAGTAATGCTTACGAGTCTTCGACTCATTTTAGTTTTTATGCAGGTCCCTCCCTCCCCCCCAACAGGGAAGGAAGTGAATTACACATCAAGACGGACACGGCCCATAGGGAAGAGCATGGAAGTCTAGGCACGACTTTTAAATGTAAGAGAGACCTTTTTATTATTAAAATTGATGTTTTCCACTGTAAACCTCTTTTATTGTAAAAACACATTTTTATTTTATAAACGTAGAGTCTTACACCCTGGGAAGAAGCAAAAAGTTTTAAATCTGACGGTAATTCCCGTCATCCTTTCTCAAAATATTTTATAAAAAGACCCACCACAAGGACGAAGATTTGTCACAACCCCGTCCTATTACTAGAATGGAATTGCGATGCGTGACCTGTTCTTTCCCTATTACTATTAGTGCTATTTTATTTATTATTATTCTTACGTCTATGTATATACTTATGTATATTTTTTTTCCTTTTTTTTTTTGTAGAAAGGGACATGCGTGAACATGTCGTGCCTGCACTCTATACTTCTAATTTAACAAGGATACCTGATAAACAGTTTCGTTAATATTCTAAATAAAGGACTCTCAGAGTCCATCATCCATTTACCAAACATAACAGTCCTAAGGAAAGGGGACTCAATCCCTACAAACCATACAAAAGGCATTTAACCATCTTATGTGGGGTTACCATCACCCCACCATAGAAGTTATGTCATTACCATCACCCCACTATAGTATTTACATCATGCCCATAGGCATATTATTTATAAGTCAAACCAACAAAACGTCCCAACATGGGACCCATCATAGAACCTAAAAAGAAAACATAACCATCCTCATCATGGTCAAACCATTAGGGAGACCCTAAGTATCAGCCCCACCCTCCTCCGCAGTGCCCTGCTCCACAGCCTCATCGTCTGTACCTGGACGTTTAAAACATAAATACAAAGTGAGTCTAATACCATGTCGTTAACTTATTACTCACATAATCTTTTCTTTTGAAAACATGCATACATAACATTTACAGTTCTTGCCATTACTTCCATGCATAAATAATTTAAGAATTAACTATCTTTTCATGCATAAACAGTCTAAGGTATAGCTATACTTTCATGCTTAAACATTTCCTAAATGCATTCTTTACTTTACATTCCACTTTCATAGGCCAGTACACACTATTACGCCTCGTGTGTTGGGGTTAGAGGTTTTTTGGACTTGGATCCCGCCCGTGGCCACAGGTTAGGAATCTCTTTTCATAGGAGGCAGCACTGGGTGCACTACCAGTACTACTTACCCGGCATTGTAATCTGCCCATTCTTTTGGTACCCTTTCATTCATATGGCCGTTACGTACATTCATGCATTCATGCTTTCATTTCTTTTCCTTTCCTTTCATTGGAAAAATCACTTTTTCATTATCTTCATTTAATGCTAGTGCGTATGCGTTTCTTTGAAAAGAATGTTTCATGTCATGCTACATATAGGTAAGGCATAATTACTTAAGAGAGAGCATGCATAAAATCTCATGATGCATTACCTTATATACACACAATGGTAATTATTAAGGTACTTAACAGGGGTTACCAAGAAAGGCTTATACATACTATACATGCATCTATTCTTTCATAAGAGAAACATTTGGAAGGAGAGAGAGAGAGAGAGAATTTTTCATAAAAGAGCTTTGTGTGTAAGGAGCATGGTCATAGCTACTTACCTCGATGCTTTACACTTAAGTTCCTTGATTCTTGAAATAGACTCCTATCCAATAAAATGAAATGAACGTATTAAAAATTCGTTTCATATCAGTCTCGCTATCCGACATCCTCACGTGCTCACTTAATCCCATATTGGAACCAAAATGTTTTCCTTAACCCACTTAGCTACAACATAGCACTAATTCAACCCTTAGTATCCTTATTCCAATCTTTAAGAAACCCATGAAAGTACGAAGCTTGCTTGCTGTCCCTTTTTAAAGACTACTATTTTATACACAAGGGATCGGTAGGAATCATGAGTCAAAATGTACAGGACGGTAGGGATTTATTTAGGAAGAGGTAAGGAACGAAGAGGTACTATAAATCTGGAATTTTCATAAGGAAAGGCATTTTGACAGTTTTGCATCATCATGTGGAAGGTAGATCCAACAAGGGGTAATGCTCATAAAAGAGTCGACTTATGTCACTTATTCCTCAATGGTTTTTCATGCTAAAGTTTATCTTTAGTTAAACCAAAAAGGGGTGAAGTTAAGCAAGGTTAAGTGGGCTGGTTTAAGCTTTCAAAACAGAATATATTTCCAAGTTTCCGTAATACATGGACAGCTAGCAATCTCAGTGCATTCATGGTCTTAAACATCCTTTATTTAACCAAGTCTCAATCATATAATTTAATATCTCAAGAGTAGTAAAAACTCAAGAAACCTTATGTACATATATTCTGAAAACGGTAAAAGAGACACAACTCTTGGCAAAATAAGAATTCTTGAGATAAGCTTACTAATTTGATTTGAAAGTCTTAGTGGCTTACTTAGGCCATAAATCTTAGGGAAAATATGCCTAAACTATAAGCTTTAACTCCATTAATAAAGAAATGACTTTAACAAGATTTGAAACATGGCTTGAGCTTGATAAAACACAAGGATGGACCAAAATCATGCTTTGTGCAACACACCGTGGAATACCAAAACAAAGCCTAACACACACACACGGCTTCTTGGTCCACATAGATATATCTATATATTAACATACCAATTAATCAACACTTGAGGCCAACTAAACTAACTAAGAAACATACCATTTCCATAATAGGGAACACACGGCAAAACACCTTCAAGGTGCTCGGTTTGCCCAGAAAACAGAGGTTTTGGTTGCTGCCCACTAGATCAACTAGTAGAGGAATTTAAATAGGAAATTAGTGTAAGAAATACCACACAAAGTCAGTTCACACGGAGGTTTTGAAACTCAAATCACAAGAAAATCCCATGGAAGGTGTAATACCTGCTTGGGTCCCTCTTGAAGCCATGGAAACGCACAGCAACAAGAAGAGGAAGAGAAAATCCAAAGGATTTAGGGCTGGAACACAGCAGAAAATTTTTTAAAAACAAACCCTAGATTAAACCTATAAATCCGAAACTTCAACTAGAGATTAGAGCCATAGAATTTACTTATAGGGTCAATTTTCCTTGAGGATTTAAGGTGGAAAATCTTAGATTTACGATGATAGAGATCGGCTTTGAGAGAAGAGAGAGACCGCACTGTTTGGAGAGAATTGAGGGGTGAATGGAGAAGAGAGGGGAAATCACTTACTTGCCTCGAAAGCTTTCGTGTAGGGGAAGAAAATGAATTCACTTGAATTCTTGTGGAAGCCGACGGTGAAGAGAGGGATGAAAAAGTCAATAGGCTTGTCTCATAAGCCAAGGGGCTGAACGGTTAGGATTAAACCTTGGGAGATAATTTCTCCCACCTACCCATCCAAGGGTTGAAAGGGTTTGGGTCACTTCTCAATTAAATAAAAGTAAAAGGCTTTAAAGAAAAATATTATAAAATCTTAAAACATATCCTTAAATTATTTTTAATGACCTTCATAAAATAAAAGCACACACTCCTTAAAATAAATAATGAGATAATAAAATAATAAAAATCCTTATTTCAAAATATTGACTTAAAAATATTAGTAGATGACGTAAAGACCTACGTAGTAGGATTCGGATATTACAACTCTTCCCCCCTTAAAAATAATCTCGTCCTCGAGATTAAACATACCTCAAGGAAAAAGGCTGGGATATTTATTCTTCATGTCATCTTCGTGCTCCCACGTCGCCTCCTGTTCCATATGGTGGTTCCATAGTACTTTAACCATCGGGATTGATTTGTTACGAAGTACTCGAACCTCCCGATCCAAAATTCGAACCGGCGTTTCCTCATATGAGAAGTCCTTATGCACCTGGAGAGGCGCATATTCCAACACATGGGTAGGGTTGTGCACATATTTCCGGAGCATAGAGACATGGAAAACATCGTGCATGGCTGAGAGCTGTGGAGGTAGTGCAAGCCGATATGCCACTGCTCCAATCCTTTCAAGAATTTCAAATGGGCCTATATCTTGGAGCTAACTTGCCCTTCTTACCGAATCGTATAACTCCCTTCATTGGAGCCACCCGTAGGAACACTTTATCTCCTACCTCAAAGTGTAGATCCTTTCTTCTACGATCGACATATTTCTTCTGTCTTTCCTGGGCCAGAGCAAGCCTTTTCCTGATGATAGCCACCTTCTCTTGCATGTTTTGAACCAAATCAGGGCCTAGAATTCTTTTCTCACCAACCTCATCCCAATAAAGGGGCGATCTACATTGGCGTCCATACAAAACCTCGTATGGTGCCGCGTTAATGCTCTCTTGATGGCTATTGTTATAGGCAAACTCGACCAATGGCAAGTATTTCATCCAGCTCTCCTTGAAATCCAAGACGCATGCCCGTAACATATCCTCTAGAATTTGAATTGTCCTTTCGGACTGGCCGTCTGTCTAAGGATGGAAAGCAGTGCTATAAGCCAATTCTGTTCCCAGGTTTCTTTGCACACTCTTCCAAAAAGCTAAAGTAAACCGTGAGTCCCTATCTGATATTATCTAGGACGGGACTCCGTGTAGTCTGACTATCTCTCTGACGTACAACTCCACCAATCTACTCATTGAGTAGGTCATCTGGATTGGTATGAAGTGGGCTGACTTCGATAATCTATCGACGATCATCCACACTGAATCTTGTCCTCCCTGGGCTTTAGGAAAACTCGTTACAAAATCCTAACTAACTTCATCCCATGGCCATACTGGGATTGGCAGTGGTTGTAGTGCTCCTAAGGGCCTTTGATGTTCAGCTTTAACCTACTGGCACGTTAGGCACTGAGCTACGAAATTTGCCACGTCTCGCTTCATCCCGTTCCACCAATAGTGTCGTCGCAGGTCTCGGTACATTTTGGTACTGCTCGGATGCACTGTGTATAAAGACCTATGCGCTTCCCTTAGTATTAGGTCTCGTAACTCCTTCTTAACCGGCATGCACAGTCTTCCTCTGAATCATAGAGATCCATCTTCAGAAACCACAAAATCAAGGTGTTTCCCTTCTGAGACCTCTTTCTTAATCCTTTGGAGGTCAGTGTCTTCGCCCTGAGCGGCTTTGATCTGATCCAATATTGTTGGACCAAGGACTAGGCTACCCAGTCTTGCTTGCACATCTCTCACCATCTCTACTCCCAGTTTTTCCATATCCAGGATGATAAATTTCTGGGGAGTGTACATACTTGTGCCAGAAGAAGACTTTCTACTGAGAGCATCTGCAACTACATTGGCGTTGCCCGGGTGGTAATTGATACTGCAGTCATAATCCTTTAATAGCTCCAACCACCTATGCTGCCTCATGTTCAATTCCTTCTGAGTAAAGAAACATTTAAGGCTCTTGTGATCTGTATAGATTTCGTAGCATTCCCCATAAAGGTAA
Source organism: Juglans microcarpa x Juglans regia (assembly GCF_004785595.1). Lineage (NCBI taxonomy): Eukaryota > Viridiplantae > Streptophyta > Magnoliopsida > Fagales > Juglandaceae > Juglans > Juglans microcarpa x Juglans regia. The sequence continues at coordinate 17,661,844 of NC_054601.1, read as the reverse complement.
TGTCACCATATCTTCAAGGCGAACACCACGGCAGCCAATTCTAAATCATGGGTCGGGTAGTTGTGCTCATACTCCTTAAGTTGCCGTGAAGCATAAGCCACAACTCTCCCATGCTGCATAAGGACACACCCTAACCCTTTGCGTGAGGCATCACTGTATATCCCGAATCCCTCCGTTCTTGAAGGTATAGTGAGGACAGGTGCCGTCACGAGTCTCTTTTTGAGCTCTTGGAAATTCTCCTCACATTCCACAGTCCATATAAATTTCTCCCCCTGTCTGGTCAGATTTGTTAAGGGAACTGCAATGCAGGAAAATCCTTCAACAAATCTCTGATAATACCCCGTAAGACCGAGGAAGCTTCTGATTTCGAAGACTGTCTTTGGTCTAGGCCATTCTACTATGGCCACCACCTTTGCAGGATCCACCAAGATACCATCCTTGGACACTATATGGCCAAGGAAGGAGATCTTTTGTATCCAAAATTCACATTTACTAAATTTGGCGTAGAACCTCTTCTCCCACAGCACTTGTAATACAATTTCCAAGTGCTTCGCGTGCTCTTCTGGGGTTCTTGAGTAGATAAGAATATCATCAATAAATACGACCACAAACTGATCAACATAATCTTTAAATGTACGATTCATCAGGTCCATGAAAGCCATTGGTGCATTAGTCAATCCGAAGGGCATCACCAGAAATTCGTAGTGCCCATATCTTGTTCTGAACGCGGTCTTTGGAACATCCTTTGCTTTAATCTTCAACTGATGGTATCCCGAGCAAAGATCAATCTTTGAAAATACTCGGGATCCCTGTAGTTGGTCAAACAAATCGTCAATTCGAGGTAAGGGGTATCGATTCTTAACGGTCGCCCTATTCAGCTCTCTATAGTCAATGCAAAGCCGCATCGACCCATCCTTCTTCCTTACAAAGAGAACCGGTGCACCCCACGGTGATACGCTAGGGCGAATAAAACCCTTCTCTATCAGCTCTTGCAACTGTTCCTTCAGCTCCTTGAGCTCCACATGCACCATCCGATATGGTGTTTTGGAAATGGGCGCCGTACCTGGAATGAGATCTATAGCGAACTCGATCTCCCTATCCGGAGGTAAGCAAGGCAGCTCATCCGGAAAGACATCAGGAAACTCCATTACTACTTCAATGTTTTGTAACTTGTGTTCGTTTGGTGGCGGCGTTACCAAACTAGCCAGGAACCATGTACAACCCTTCCTTAACATGGTGGTAGCCTTCATTGTAGAGACTACCCTTAGCATAGGGCGCTTACCCACAACACAGAAATGGAACTCTGCCTCGCCTGGGGGTTTGAAGATCACTTCTTTTCTGAAGCATTCGACACTGGCATGGTATCTGGACAACCAATCCATGCCTAAGATCACATCAAATTCCTTCATGTCGAACAATATCAAGTCGGCAAGGAGGTGTTGACCTTGTATCTCTATTGCGCAGTCCTTTAGCACAGACTGACAATCTACGGACTTCCCAAGGGGTGAGGAGACAGACATCACAGACTCTAAAGATTCAGGTACTCTCCCACTCAGACAAGCATATTTACGAGATATAAATGAATGTGTAGCACCAGAATCGAATAGCACTAATGTGCGATGTGAGAACAGGGGAAGGATACCTGTCACCACATCGGGAAAGGCATCAGCATCATCCATGGTGAGAGCAAAAACCCAAGCTAGTGCCAGGTTCTTCTGCCCTGGGTTCAGTGCTTGAACATTGAGAGCTGTAGACATTGGACAATCTCGTACCACGTGGCCTGTCTTACCACACTTGAAGCAGGTGTTAGTCCCCATCAAACATTTTCCCGCATGAGGTTTGCCGAAGGTTTGGCATGTAGGACGAGGAGCTATGATACCACGCTGAGAAGCTTTAACCATCTGAAGAGGCCTGGGTGCTTGGCTGTGCATGGGCCTCTTGCTCTTATTCTGTTCAAAGGCCTGGAATTGTCTTTTCCTTTGATTAAATTCCCCCGCCTGGACACGTAGATTTTCCTCCAGAATTACTGCCCGATCCTCTAAATCAGCGAACTTCCTAATTTTTAGTGCTAGGAGGGAGTCCATGATCCGAGGGCTCAGACCTCGCTCAAATTTCTCGGCCTTCAACGACTCTGTAAGAACCAAGTGTGGAGCAAACCTTGACAGCTCTACAAATCTAGAGGCATACTGCCTCACAGTCATGGATCCTTGCTTGAGATCAGTGAACTCTCTAGCTTTAGCCTCCCGAACTGATAAGGGGAAGAACCGATCATTGAAAACCTCCTTAAATTTGTTCCATGTAATTGGGACGGTCTCACCCAACTCTTGTTGCAGAAGCCCATGGGTGGCCTTCCACCACCCATTGGCTACATCGGCCAGATTATAAGTTGTGAACTCCACTTTCTGCTCTTCCGTGCAGGTAACTACACTGAAGATCTTTTCGAGGCGTTCAAGCCAATTGTCAGCTTCTATCTCAGTACCCTTGCCATAGAACAATGGGGGGTGCTGTTTACAGAATCTGTCAAAGGCAGTTAGGTGCGGAACTTGCACCTGTGTTGCAGTCTGTCCACTAGTAAAAGCCTCAAGAAGGCGTGTCGCCACATTAATGAGGTCTCTAGAATCTCTGGGGGCCTCTAGCTGGTCATCAGAATCGCGAGCACTGGCCCGCCCTCGTCTCTTATTATTGGTGTTCCGGGTTGCAATACTGGAATATGTATGACAATAGTATTAGCAATAACTTGCACAAATAGACATACGTAACTGGT